>NW_018111497.1:0-1041 GCF_000183805.2 Loa loa | reverse complement strand
TTATTATTATTATTATTATTATTATTATATTATTATTATTATTATTATTATTATTATTATTATTATTATTATTATTATTATTATTATTATTATTATTATTATTATTATTATTATTATTATTATTATTATTATTATTATTATTATTATTATTATCACTATTATCATTATTATTATTATTATTATTATTATTATTATTATTACCATTATTATTATTATTAATTTTACTTACAAACAAATCAAAAATACTAATTCCAAAACAAAAAGAAAAAATCATACTGAAGATTAGTGAGAATGTGCATTATATGGCAGTACAAATGATTTAAAGTAGCAACTGCAGGGTCATGTAAAGGTCAACACAAGGTGACAAGTGAATGAGAAGACAACAGGATTATTCAGACTAATTCATCCCTTATCATTCACAAAATTAAACTTTTTTTACTAGGACTTACTATTTAGTGATGATATTTTTCCTTGGAGCAATTTGCTAATAATGGAAAAATGTAATTGCTTATGATATGAGGTTATTATCAGAGTAACGATAGCGACAAGAATTTATCAATACTTTTTTTTTTTTGTTTATGGCAAAATATTTGCAGAAATTGCTTCCAAAAGGGGAAAAAAAAATTACATTTAAAAGAAAGTACACTCAAAACTGCACAAATAGCAAACAAATAATGTTTGTTTACAATAAATTACTGATAGTGTAATGCATTAATCAACTGATAATAGAATAATTTTAAAAAATAGTTCCAATATCACAGCTATACTATGGTACCATTTTTTTGTTCATACTATGACAATATCATTGGTACCATTCTTTGTTTGTACTATGACAATATCATTGGTACCATTCTTTGTTTGTACTATGACAATATCATTGGTACCATTCTTTGTTTGTACTATGACAATATCATTGGTACCATTCTTTGTTTGTACTATGACAATATCATTGGTACCATTCTTTGTTGGTACCATAACAATATCATTGGTACCATTCTTTGTTTGTACTATGACAATATCATTGGTACCATTCTTTGTTGG
>NW_018111496.1:0-1041 GCF_000183805.2 Loa loa | reverse complement strand
TCACGACAGTGTCCGTTTGTGACACTATCACCGCGAGAAAAATATTTTTAATGCTGATGGTGACATGACACTATCACCACGAGAAAAATATTTGTAATGCTGATGCTGGCATGATGGTGGCTTTTCTGTTCATCTTTTTGAAACCCTGAACCTGTTCTCTGATTCCATCGAGGAGTTTCTGCCATTAAATTAATGCAATATCAAAATAACTCTATATAATGATAACAAAGTTGATAGCTTCCTTCACAGATTCCAATATTTCTGTATTCTTTGTTTTATTTTGTAACTTTTAACTGATTATGATTCATCCAGAAGGACATTTGTACTATAGAGTCGAAGAATTACAGTCAGAAGTTTTTGTTATCATCCTTATTTTGTAAAATCTGCATGGTAGGTACAGTAAGTATATTATAATCGCAATACTTTTTGACTTCTTGTTCTCTTCCACTTTCTTTGTTATTGCAGAAAGCTGCTTTTACAGCTTCTAGTTCTGTAGAATATTTCGTCTAAGATTTTAGAACTTCGTCCTTTGGGATTTTACCCTGGAACTAGAAAGTGATCGAATACTTTTCTAGTGCTATACGATACAATAATCCGTAATTGTTCCGTTTTGACTGCTGTTAATGAAAATATTACTAAAGCGGTGTCAATTCTTTCTCTACTGCTTAAACCGACGGACTATTTCGAAATAGAAATTGTCGGTAATGAGTGATGAAGATATAACCTTATAATTGCTGCCATCAAGAAATAGTAAATCATAGACCGTTCTGTTCCAACGGTATTCATATGCTTGAACTTACATTCATATACTTAAACTGGATTCGTGATCTGGCAGTTTTCTTTATCACAGGAACTAAATGATCGACCATTCCTATCCAGCCATCTAGTAGCAGAATGTTGTATGATTTTGTTTTGCTCTCATTGTTGATATTCGACATGGATCCAAACGTTAAGATGACGATGGAAGTGAGAGTCAACAGTTTACCTGGATGAGTTTTTAAGTACTTCTTTCTTAAACTTCTCCTTTTTGAAATATCATCT
>NW_018111495.1:0-1041 GCF_000183805.2 Loa loa | reverse complement strand
CCTTCCTCCTCTCTCTCTCTCTCTCTCCCCTCTCTCTCATTCCCCTGCTTGGTTAATAATATTTCGAATTTTGTTCAAAATTTCTGAAAGTGCACCCATCATTCATCAACTTCCATTGCATATGTCTAATTCTAGCAATAAATTTAGCTAAATAGTAAAAAAAAAAACGGCAACGATTTTTTACTCTTTTTTTTTTTTTTTGCTTCAACAAATAAAACCATAAAATTTAGGCTTCTAATAAAAACTTTTAGCATAATTATTGATTGGAAAGGCGCTTATATAAAAATAGAAAATATTAGCCATGAAGCAATATTCTGCTATTTTATATTAAATTATTCAAATAAAAAAGAAACAATAATACAAAATGTAATTTTTCATGTAAGTAAAATTTGAAGTATAAATCAAATAATGAAAGTTAACAATTTAAAAATTTTTATTTAGATAAAAAAAAAAATGAAATTTGTCGTTGTTCTTATTCCATCAAATTATATATATTATTAGCAATTTCCATCGATTTTTCTTTTTTTTTTTTTTATTAATGGATCGTTTCTTTTTTTTTTTTTTTTTTCTCTGAGGTCATTATCGTATATTAAGTAAATTGTTAAAAGAATAATGATTAAATCAATGTATGTAAAGAAGAGATTGTTAAGAAAGTCATTTCATTCATTCCTTCATTTTTATTATATTTGTAAAATTATTGGTTAAATTATTCTCATTCTTCTTTTTTCCTCTTTTATATTCATTCTTGCCAATTATTCTTGACTGAAATATTTTTACTTCAATTTGAAATTCATTGAAACACCCATCATCATTATCATCATCATCTTCTTCCGCATATCAATATCTTATCTTCTTCCGCCCACCTCTTCCGCATATCAACATTTTATTAATCTCTCCGCGCTCCTGTTTCATTTCCTCTCCTCTATTGCACTGCAAATTCTCCCGCATTATATAATACATTTTCACTCATAATAATTATTTTTACAATAAAAACAAAAATTTCTACCAAATTTGATTAATTATTTTTGGTTGTTATATTTT
>NW_018111494.1:0-1042 GCF_000183805.2 Loa loa | reverse complement strand
TTCTTCTTTCCTTCCTCTCTCTCTCTCTCTCTCTCTCTCTCTTCTCTCTCTTTCTTCTTTTAGCTAGAAAGAAATGAATACATTTGCTAACTATATGTATTGTTACTTCTTTCACTCATCCTTCCTCTTAAACTTTTTCATTACTATTTCGTTTTTTTTTTTTTTTTTTTTTTGAAAGAGAAATTTTTGAATTGTGTAAACATTTAAAGATGTCATTTATCTGAAACACCTTTCTTTGCATGTATTTTTTCTCTCCCTCTCTCTCTTCCTCTCTCTTTCTTCCTTTCTGCCTCTTCGTTTTTCTTTCCCTTTTCCATTCAAGAATAATTTTTTAAATTTTAAATAAATGAAAAAAAAGTTTGAAATAAAATTTAAAAGTTTGAAATAAATAAATGAAAAAAAAAGTTTGAAATAAAAACTAAAAAAATAAAATAGAAATAAAATCTTTTTACCATTTACTATTTTCAAACAAACGTGTTCAAATCAAACTTTTTCACTTTTTTAAATTAAATTAACAAAGATTATCATCAAATTATCACAAATTATTATCACCACTAATTTCTCGCCATTCATTGATTGTCATTTTTGTTTTTTTTTTTTTTTCAAAAATAAAAAGATATTCTAAACAATTGAAAATTAGGAACACTTCAAACAAAATATTATCACAATTAAAATATCAAAAATATCCTTTTTAAATTCTCACCGAATTTTTCACAGTAATTTTTTTTTTTATAAATTATTAATTTTGATTATATGGATTAAGCAAAAATTTCGCTATTATTCACATATAAGTACTGATTAAATGAAATAATTTAAGGAATGAAAAAAGTATTTTATATTATTAAATTAAAATTAATTAATATTTTATATTCATTTCCGTTCATTTTGATTAATGCCTTTTTTTTAACAATAAAATGAAAGGAAAAAAAGACAAGGAATGGAAATTTTTTCATCATTTAAGTTTCATTTTTCTTTGTTTTTTTTTCTTTCACTTTTTTTTTTTGCTTTTGTAATCAATCATTTATACTATAAATATTTTTTT
>NW_018111493.1:0-1042 GCF_000183805.2 Loa loa | reverse complement strand
CATCATCATCATTATTATTATTATTGTCTTTGGTATCTCACTATCGTTATCATCAATGTTACTTTTACCGAAACACTTATATACATCATCGGTCTATAAATCATTTATTTTTTAACACAAAATTTAAAAACTCATGATTTTTTAGCAAGAAATTTATCATATGTTGCAAGGAAGAAAAAGGATCTAAAAAAAAAAAAAAGGCGAGGAAAAAATGCAGCCAAAAAGAAGAAATGACTGGAACGATAAAAATGCATGATAAAAATGATAAGTAATCAAAAAGAAACGAAGACTAAAGCGATAAAAAGGCGTGATAAATAGATTTTAAAAATAAAAAATGGAAATTCATCCATTGCACTTCATGAATTCCCGAAATCATTTCCGCCTCAATTCTTTTTATGTTTCAAATTTGAAATTCTAAAAATGCTTCATTTTTATAATCCTAAAAATAAAATATATTTGCTTATATAAAAGCTTAAAAAAAAAAAAGCAGAAATGATTAATAAGTTTAATTAGAAACTTTTTTTTTTTCAATCATGCAAATATAATATTTAGGGATGAAATAGCCAATTAGTAATTGTTACATGCATTAATTAATCATTTGATAATAATTAATTAATAAATTACAATTATGTTTCATTTTTGTATAATTTAACATTTACTTTTGCTTCTTCTACGTTTTTGTCTCCTTCTATTCTTTCATCCTTCTATTTCATCGATTCCGCTTTTTTTATTTTACATTAAATTCATATTGGATTAAAATTACTTTATATTTTTATATCATTCATACTTTCATTTTTTTTTTTAACTGATTCAAACGCTGTTTCTGTTTATTTTTTTCCCCACAAATAGTTGGTACAAAAATTTTTGCGCCAAAATTTTCGTGAAAATAAATGAAAGCATTAAAATCATTTTTTATATTGGGTAAGTAATCATTAGATTGGTTGCTGATGTAGCGTAAACAAAGTAAATTGAATGGTTGAATAGCGTAAAGAGACGTAAATTGAATGGTTGGATAACGTAAAGAGACGTAAATTGAATGGTT
>NW_018111492.1:0-1042 GCF_000183805.2 Loa loa | reverse complement strand
TTTCGTCGAGAAGAAAAAAAAAAAAAAGAAAACCATTCCGTTGAAATTTTTTCATATTCTTTTGATTTGAAAATGTTCACGCTGTGCTTTCATTATTCAGCTATTGCGGGCATCGCTAGCATTTGTAAGTTTTTCATTTTAATTTATACCTTAAAATAAATAAATGGTCACAATATGGATTGTGCAGGGGAAAAAAAAAAAAGCGAAAAAAAACGGGGAAAAAAAAAAGGTAAACCGGAATGAGGAAGAAATGGTGGATGATTTTTTCCGTAGTAATTAATTCAAATATTTTCGTGTTACGAATTAGGAATTTATCAGTTTATCAGAAAAGACGAATGCTTTTTTCGATAGTAATTATTAAAACAATTTTATGTCATTGATCAGATGTTTATCAATTTATCAATGTATATAAAAGTAATGAGTTTTTTTTTTCTTTTTGACAATATATCAAACTATCATTAATTAAACTATCTGGTGGATTAATTAAATTAATTTGACAGTTGACATTATGAGCTGTATAGTGGACAGATGGAATAATCCAGATGGGAACAGTAAAGGAATCAATTTGGAATGTAAATTTTTTTCGTTTTTTTTCTTTTTGACGTTTAAATGAACGACAAAGGAGGATAAGTGAATTGAAACAGGAAGTAAAACAAGTAGTCGACATTACAACATTTACTTTGATGATTATTATTCATATATGAATTTAGCTTTTAAACCAATATTTCCAAAAATTTTTATCTCACTTTTCAATCGTAAAATTTAACTTTACAACCAAATCTATCAATCATTGATGTACGGGAAATGTTGAAGATAAGCTATCTATGTATACATAATGGAACTTAAAAATAAAATACTTAATTTATATTATAATATATTATAATTTAATGCGTATATATATATATATATATATTTATATATATATAAAATGAAATATTTCAGCTAACATTAGCATCCTTTTTCTGTTTGGTAAATTTTGTTTTTTTTATATTTCTTTCTCCTCCTTTTCGGAAAAAAAAATTCATTTATTAATTATATTTAT
>NW_018111491.1:0-1043 GCF_000183805.2 Loa loa | reverse complement strand
ATTAGTAAAAAAATGTAACTTTATGAGTTTTTTTTTTTTTTTTTTTGCTCATAATTGCAGCAATGAATGAAGTGGATTAAAAGGGTGGTGCAATGGGAGAGGAAAGAGCGCAAATAATGCATATGTATAAGAAAGTAAAGCTCTCAAGCGACCATCTTGACACTAATTGCAATTGAGGACCTTTCATGCGACAGGAAAGCATACTCAGAAAATTTGCGTCGCTAAGGCTTGGCTTTAATTCATACTTTTCACTTTCAATTATCTAAACTTTTTTTCACTCATATCCGATATGCATAATTTTTGTGATCGTATTTTTTCTTTTTTAATTTGATATTTTGATCAATAAGCATTTGAATATATAATAGCACTTAGATTGAAATTAAGGCTTTATTTAGATCACATAATGATAAGATTATGAGTAAATTAAAGTGTGACAGTGATAATTACAAATATTATCACATAGTGATAAGATTGAGAGTAAATTTATATTTGTATTGTTAAAATGAGACATGCTAATATAAATGTTCGAAAAGTTTTAATGATATATTTAAAGGAGGAAGTTAGAGGGCTTTTCAATAACTATTTGCATGGCTATGCAAATAGAAATATCTCATATCCTAGCATGGTATTTTTGTATTTTAAAGTTAATTTTAATAGTTTAAATTACTAATTTAATTACTGATAATTAGTTTCAAATTGTATAGCTCTCATTTTTGCATTCTCTTTCAATCATATTCCATTGGGAACAATCATAATTTCATTTTATGCAACAAATAATTCTTCCATGCTTATCATTTTTTTTTCTGCTTACTGTAATATTATTGATATTTCTTCGAGAATTTTTCCATCTCTTAGTATTTTGAAGTTGATTTTATTACTTTAAATTGTTCATTTAATTATTGACTAATAATTTCAAATTGTACAGTTTGTAAGTGTTACTTGTAACTATCAATTTCTTTGTACTTTTTATTAAACTAAAAAAAAAAAAATCGCCTATTTGATTTAAATTACTAGCAGTTTGCTATTACTGTAACTAGCAGTTT
>NW_018111490.1:0-1043 GCF_000183805.2 Loa loa | reverse complement strand
GTGTGTGTGTGTGTGTGTGTGTGCATTAATGATTAGCGTGCCTGTTGTTGTAGAGGTTGATGCCATTTCGACTTCCCTTTCGGACGGGTGCTCACTTCCCTAACCATAACTTCTTTGTATACATATATGTTCAGCTGATCATTTCTCGACATTCTGTATATCAGAAAACCGGATATCATTGCGGGAATAAGATATCCTGCTCAATCCCTTCCCATGTTCAAAGGACGTGGGATGGATGAAACAACTGACTCAATGATCATCACAATTACAATATCATACACAGCGTTAAGGTAATTACGTGGTCATTAGCTTAAAATTAATTGTTTCATCATTATCTCAATGAAACGTTACAACGTTATGCGTGAACAGATATCGAACTTATCACTCGATTTTAAAGAGAAATATTTGATATCGATATGGACGGATGCAAAGGACGAAGATGAAACGAGGCGATAGTGGGAGATCGTTTGATTGACAGGAGAAGAAACTACTTTATGGCATGAGGATAACTTGTCAACAACATGGCTAATGAAGTCCTGTCGTGCTGATGTGTGGCTGTTTGAAATCAAACAGGCTTGCTTTTATGGGTGTACCACCTCGGAGGAATCTAAACAAACATCACAGATTCATCTCTCTCTGCAAGAGTTTCTTATATCTTTATACAGGACAATGAATTCCAAGGTTTTCACTCCCAGCAATCTCTTGATTTCCTGATCAATCGAGTTAGCCAGCTGTTGTGAAGACAAGCTGTAAACAACCACAGGCAGTAGTCCCTCGTAACCTTCAAGTGCAGATACGTCAATACAACACAGTTTATGTTTTCTCATTCGTGCATAAGGGAAAAGCAAAGCATCTCCTCCTGGTACGACGATAATACTCAGAACAAGTTCCAACATCATCACAACAATACGTAGTGGGGGAAATGTCACCGGAATTTCTTACGAACACAATAAGCGTACCTTCCTCTACTCTTGAACATTATTCAAAGGTCAAGAAAAGCACACACACATACATATATATATATATATATATATATATATATA
>NW_018111489.1:0-1043 GCF_000183805.2 Loa loa | reverse complement strand
TAATAATAATAATAATAATAATAATAATAATAATAATAATAATAATAATAATAATAATAATAATAATAATAATAATAATAATAATATTAATAATAATAATAATAAATAATAGTAATAATAAACAATAATAAATAATGATAATAATAATAATAATAATACTTTTAACATTAATTTCAGTAAGTAGCATTCAGTGATAACTGTCTTAACTTCAACTACAGATCTCTTTATCATTTTTGTTGCTGGTTGCATTAATTACTCTGTATCATCATTCATTGTTAGTTTGAAAAATTTTCAAAGTTATAAGTCACATTTTAACACCTCAAATGATGTATACATGAAAATATTTTGAGATAAGAAATGGCTAATCATTTCAATTCCATTTTACAAGCATTTGGAATATGTTCGTAGCTTTTTCTTTCCATAATATCAAACTAATTTAATTTCATTGCTATGCAATAGCTTAAAGTATTAAATCAGCAATTAATGCTAATTTAATACTTTAAGTTATCTTTTTATGGTACGAAAAAAAAAGGCAGGAATAAAAAAAAGAAAATTCGATAAATTTCTTGAATAAATTACGAAACATTTATGAAAATTGTTACTTTTTTCTCTTCCTATTTTTTTTTGAATACAACTTTTAATTGTTCTTCATTACACATATTACTTAACTTCATTTTTCGCTTATTCATAATTGCTGTCCAAGATTTAATTTTACGTACGTCATTTATGCTATTTCAATATTTATGGTCGGTTTTTGTCTGTAAGATAAATGTGTTCATTTTTTTCTTTTTCTTTTTTTTTTTTTTTTTTTTTTTTTTTACCTCATCATCATTATCATCGTTTGAAATTTAAACTAAGTAAATTTCACCAATCATTGCACTGTATGCATCTTCCGCTTGCAGTTATTCGCTCACTAGTCATAATCGTTGTAGTTAACCTTTGAACTACATTTCTAGTCAGCGATATTACCATATTTGCCTACTTGATCAGTTTTTTTTTTTTCCTCCCTCCTTTTTCTTTCCTTTTTGTTTTTGTTCAAATTT
>NW_018111488.1:0-1043 GCF_000183805.2 Loa loa | reverse complement strand
ATAGTTTAGGGTGATAATGGAAGGATATCAGAGTGATAATGGAAGCATATTAGAGTGATAATAGAAGGATAGTTTAGGGTGATAATGGAAGGATATCAGAGTGATAATGGAAGCATATTAGAGTGATAATGGAAAGATAGTTTAGGGTGATAATGGAAGTATATCAAGGTAATAATGGAACATTTAGTGTATATTGTTAAAATTTACTTCAAATATCTCTTTACTAATATTGCTAATATGTAATATTGGAACATTTGGTGTATAAAATGATTTTAATTTTAAGGTATTTAAAGTGCTAATTAAATTAAGTATGAAATTTAAAACCATTTCTTTTCACTTCCATCTTATCTTCTCTTATCTTCTTGTTATCTGATCAAAATACGAGAAAATAGACTTGTAATATAATTAATAATTAATTAACACATTTTTCACTGAACAAATAGTGCTAATTTGTTGCTAATGACATATAAATCAAATACGTGAGTACAATCAATGGTTTTCTCACTAATTTAATTGATTAATTAACTATTTGATTTAATGATTAATGTGTTGTTTTTTTTTTTCATTCCATTCAATCAGTCTTTTTTTTTTTTTTTGTTGTTAATTAATTATCATGTTATTGTAAATTAATTGTTTGCTTTTTAAGATTTGATCAATTGATATCATGATGATCTTATAGATTGTACATATATTTTTATTAATTAATTAGAATATCATTTAATTGATTATATATATACATATATCTCGAAATTGAATTGCTATCAAAAAATAACAATTTAATGTTTAGAAAAGCAAATTGAATTTGCTGTTTTATTATTATTTCATAGACAAAAAAAAAGTTTCTACTCATTTTTCACATAAACAATAAATGAATTATTAATGAAAAATATGTTAGAAATTAATTTAATTACTGGCTGACAATAGCATTGTAAGACTAAATTTAAATTATATAAGTAATTTTAAGTTATAGTTTGTTTGCAAACATTATGGAAATTAAAATGGGCAATTTTAATTCACAATTTCATTGTGATATTTATGGAATT
>NW_018111487.1:0-1044 GCF_000183805.2 Loa loa | reverse complement strand
TCGAAGAAAATGAAACATGATGATGAATAAAGGAAAAATATGGATGATTCTGTTTTTCCTTTATATTATTGTTTATATTAAAGGAAATCATTAATTGACTTTCATAAAAAAGAGTACAGTTTAATTTACATGACAAAAAAAAAAAAAAAAAAAAGGAAAAATGAAAGAGAGTTATATCCTTTATTGTCAAGAAATTAAAAAAAAAAAAATTAAAATTAATTGCAAATATCTTTTTTGATAGTGCAAAATATAAGGTCAAGGATCTGGCTTTTATTCTCTTTTTTTTTCATTTTTTTGTTAGCTAGAATTTAGGAAATTTAAATTAATCAATAAATTATGAATCAAATTTGAATTTGAATAGCTTTCAAATGAAAATTTCATTTACTTAAAATTGAGTTAGCTAAAATTTAAGAAATTTAAATTAACCAATAAATTATGAATCAAATTCGAATTTGAATAACTTTCAAAGAAAATTTTATTTATTTGAAATCGATTTTATAGTTATAAAATAAGAAGATTTCTTTGATTAATTAAAATCGAAAAATCAGTTAAGAAATTAATAGATTAGTTTTAATTTCAAGTTACAAAATAAAGGAAAATTTCCTTCAACTAAGATTTCAAAATTAATTAATTATTAAATTATGAATCAAATTTGAATTTTAATACTTTCAGTTGTAAACTTTTGATTGAAATTAAAATTGATATTATAGTTATAAGATAGAAAAATTTTTTGTTTAATTAAAATCTGAAAATCAATTAATAAATTAATAGGTCAATTTTAATTTTTGATATTTCCAAAACAACGAAATTTTGATATACACTGAATGGCTCAAAAATTGAAAGTTTCAAATCGTCAAATTATTTCTATGTGCATTTAATTTTTTTTTTAAATTCCATTCATTGAATTATCAAGTCCGGTATTAATTGTAATTTTCATATGCTTTAAACTAATAGATAATTTCCATAAGGTAACATTATGGATCTTAAAGTAATTATTTATCCGAAAAAATAATTACTCATAATTGATTGATTGGTTAATTTTCC
>NW_018111486.1:0-1044 GCF_000183805.2 Loa loa | reverse complement strand
CAAAAATATACTATAACGGTGACAGCATAAATTGGAGAAAACAAAAAAAAAAAAAAGAAAAAGAAATTATGGATGATGAAAATAATGAATATAATCTTTTGGGAATTTTATCGTATGAATTGATGGTGGTGGAAGAGAGGGGGAGGGAAAAAAAAAGTAAATTTTAATTAACAGAAGTGGCGAATAATTGAATACGGCAAAAAAAAAAAGAATTGAAAAGAAAAGAAAAAAAGAAACAAAAGAAGTGAAAAATTTCGAATTCTTAGTTTTGAAAATTATCCATTGAAAAACACAAATAGGTGAAGCTACCGGAAAGATAGGAAAAATGTTTGAGAAACAATATGATTAGATTTTTAATTCCGGAAAAAGGAAACTTATCAATTATGCAAACAGAATGTTTTATAAAATTCTGTTAATGTTTAGTGATATGGCAACAATAATCATATGGTGGAAATTTTCATGAGATGTTATAAAAATTTAATCTTTTTTTTCCGTTTTTTTTTTTTTTTATTTTTGTTGCAAATATCTTGGTGACAATTATTAATTGTTAATTGCAGGAACTATTTGATTGTGTTTGTTTGAAGTGATCCGAAAAATGAGTGTATAGATTTGATATTGAACAGCAGTAAAAGAATTGCTCGAAATTTATTTTAATTTTTTTCTTCTTTTTTTTTTCCTATTTCTTTCTGTTTTCTTCATGTTCATTGTCTTTCTCAAGCATAAATTTACGTTCGAGAATATGAAAGCGGCAAATTATTTTAAGAAATAAGATTAATTATTGTACTGTGGTAATAATCGATTTCGATGTCCGATCTTTGTCGAAAATTTAAAATTTAAAAACTTTATTTCAATTTTCTATTCCTCGTTTATTCATAGGACATGTTGTAAATTTTAGAATGGTTATTTCTTGTAATTGTATAGAACACTATCTAATGATAATATTTTGGATAATAATCAAGTAACGAGTAATTCTTATTTTAATAAAATGATATTAAACAATTTAACGAAACGTTGTTGACAGGTGAGAATGTTTTTTTTTTTTTT
>NW_018111485.1:0-1044 GCF_000183805.2 Loa loa | reverse complement strand
AATAATTATCAGTATTAGTACTGTTAGCACAACTGATATTAACATAGTAACAATTATAGCAATAATTAAGAGCATTAGCCATTTCCTAAAACACGTCACCATTAAACATTTAATTGTTTATCAATCCTTCATGATAGCACGATGTCCGATATCAAACTGTCCACCAATGATTAATCTTTGACTTGCATATAATTTCTGTTGAATTCTTCTGTGAAATATTTTTTATTTTATAACAATAGCTTACTATTTATGTAACCAAACCGTTAGAAGTGGAAGAAGATAAGCTGAGTAAGCTATGGCTGGATACTATGGTCAACATTTCGCACTTATTTAGATGACCTAATCTATATTTTGTAATATTCGCCTCCTTTTTCTTCTAAGATATTGACGTCTTTTGCGGAGCTTTATGCAGTTTAGGGTTATAATGAATGGATCAGTAAGGAAACATTGTTATTTGATGACAAAATATGCAAAGCATTCGGCTCTCATTTACTTCAACATTTTAAAATTGCTAAACACCATGGCTAAGTTTCGAGTTCATTCAAATGCAGTGAACAGCTGTTAGCTTCATTTAAATGAACTCAAACGAATTCTATCACGCATACATGCAATTACGTAAGTTCTGTTATCAAAACAGAATTTCCACTTTATTTTATTCTGAATCAAAATTTGTAATTTTCGCCAAGTGCATTTGGAACATGAAAAATTTCCAAAGACTTTATTTTTAGACTACAAAGACTTTATTTTTTCAAGTGTTCACTTTTTCCATTTTGCTTCAAATTGTCGCAAATGATAGGATTAATGATTCATTGCGGATCACTTCAATACGTTCATGAATTGTCAATCGTTAATCGCAATTTTTTATTTTATCATTTCCTTCTTATTAACATTTGAACAATTAGAATTATACTTTAGAAAAACAGTATGTAAATTCGTCTGTGTCTTCAATAATGTGTTACACACACGCAAAATACGTATGATGTGCGAAGACATCATCGATGAAATCGATTTTCTTAGCATTATTCTGTTGCTACTTAAACTTTT
>NW_018111484.1:0-1044 GCF_000183805.2 Loa loa | reverse complement strand
GAGTTTCCTTTTTTTCCCTTCTCTCTCTCTCGAAAAATACTCTAAAATTTGAGCAATCTAAAAAGATCCAAATAATATTCTAGCCTTTGTAAAAAAAAGCAACCTTTGTAAAGAAATATATAAAAAAGGCCTATAAAAAAAAGACCCTTTTTAATTAAAAAAAAAAAAAAGATTTATAAAGAAAACCTTTTCCTAATTTAATCATTAAAATTAATATGTTAAGTGATAATTGATTGTATCACCAGTTAAGCATCAAATCACACATTGATTATTCCATTATTCTTCGGCGGATTCACGTCTTACTGCCGGTATCGGAAATCCTTGTTTCATATCTTGCTCCGGCCATTTATATGTTACATCAATGAGCTCATCATATTCTACTGAATAAATCTGTGAACGAATATATTTTTCCAAATTTTCCGGTTCCGGATACAATGCCGCTGTTCCATTCTGTAAATTATCAAAACTATTCTCGTAAAAATAATCAACAATAGGATGGTTTTGATTACTGTATGCATAAACCGGTTAATTATATATCTAATAATAAACATCCTAATCATAACTTTGTAATTAATTATTCAAATATCTGATAGGAATCATAGTTGATCATTTTTATGATTAATTAATGTGATAATACTTGCTTAAATATTAAATATATACTCGTTATCTATCCATTAATTTGTGTAACAAAGAAAAAAAAATTTCCTCTTAAATTAATGGAAAATTCATCCGTGCAAAAATTCATATTTGTATTATTTGAGAATAAAACATTTATCCATTATTAATTTAAAAGTTTTTAAAATTTACTCACTTAATGATTTCATTCAAATACCATAATTAAAATATCATAATTAGTGTAATTAAATAAATGCAAATTTTGATGTAAAAAATACAAACCGCATAGCAATGTTTTGCAATTGCCAATGCTATTTTAATCGAACATTCGCGAATAAATTTTAAATTTGGGTAAATTCGACCAACTTTAATATCTTTTGCTGTAACCATATTTGCTATTTGCTGAAAATCTCTCATTATCAAAAAAAA
>NW_018111483.1:0-1045 GCF_000183805.2 Loa loa | reverse complement strand
TGTTCTTCCAAATCATACCTTTTTCGGCGAGGAAATTGGCTTTTTCGTCCATTATTTTTTTGAATACGAGTTGAAATTGGCTGGCATTGTCACTGAGTATTAGTTTTGGATATCCCCTACGAGCAACGAATCTTCTCATAATGTGCGAGAAATTTTCAGCGGATAAATCTTCAACCAGCTCAAGATGAACTGCCCTAGTTGTAAAACATGTGAAGAGGGCGATCCATCTTTTTACTACCCCAGTAGGCGATTTAATCGAAAGGGGGCCCAAATAATCTAAACCTACCTGCTCGAATGATCTTGATCGCATTACTCGTGATTCTGGTACGCTTGACATTGGTGGTAATTTGAAGGGTTTTGCCTTCCATCGCTTGCAAGCCATGCATGAGGATATTGTTCGTTTTATTGTGGCCCTTCCTTTCGGAATCCAAAATCTGCGCCTTATTGCAGATAGGGTGTGCGCGACACCAGCGTGGTACAACCTATCATGTTGTTGCCAAATGATGAGCTTGGTTATATCGTTCTTATTTGGTAAATAAATGGGATATTTGCTTTCGTTGTCCAGTTCTGAATTTTCTAGTCGACTGTTGGATCTCCACAACTTGTCATTTTTTTGTTGGAAGAGATTCCATCTCTCCATTTCTTCACTCGTTATGTTCTGCGATTGTGCCTGCCTGATTAATAACCACTCTGCTAAATTGTAATCGTCCTTTGACATTTTGCTACCTGTTATGGACAATGATTTTAGCCAAGGTATATCCCTTTTACACGACCTTTTAATGAATCGAAGAGTCCAAACGGTTACTCTAATTATCTTAGTCCATTTACTAAAGCGGTGTGCTTCAATAAATTGGATTTTATCTTCTACATAATTATATGTGATAGTCTTCGTTAAATTTGTCATTACCGCTTGTATAATCTCGTCCTCTGCATTATAACTGAACTCTCCGTTAGGCCATTGTGATGGATCCTTATCCAACCACCGCGGGCCATTCCACCATAATCTGTTATAGTGAAGTTTGGTTGGTGGAATTCCTCTTGTGGC
>NW_018111482.1:0-1045 GCF_000183805.2 Loa loa | reverse complement strand
AAGCCCTATGATTAACCGAGTGAGGACTTTTTTCAGTAAAATTGTCTACAATCTGGTGCGTGTACAACTCAACTCAAATCATCGTACCTGAATCAACTCAATTCAACTTAACGCTAATACAACTCGCGTCATATCGCTGGCAATAGTGGTCTCTTCTTCGACATCACCCTCTCAAACGAACCCTATCAATATTCGCTACAAATTTTTGGTGCCCGAGGTGAGGTATGATGTCAAGTAACATCATTGCCAGCATTCAACCAGCAAAAACCAGGTTAGTCTTTTTTCTTCAAGAGATAAATTCCCTAGAATTCGAATCTCCGGACCCAAACTCCTCATTAGACCAACAGAGAATCCTTTACACAACAAGGGAACAAGTGCTCCGTGACAAATTCGACAGAATCCAATTATCTGTTAAGGAGCTCGAAGTTGCTTACGACACATGGCTCAAGTATATTCAAACCATTACTGCGACGAAAAAAAGGCAAGAAGAGGAAAAGGCTTATGAATGCGTCACAGAGGGTGAGCACGGACTATTTCGAATGCATGAGGGGAAAGAAACGTTGATAACATTAACAAGCTATAAGGATGACGCCTAGCAAAAGTTGGAGCAGTTATTTAAGGGAAAGAGTAAGGAACAGGAAAGGTCAATTCCTCGTCCAAATCTTACGGTCAATCTCCCTCAAATTATCCTTACCTATTTTCAATGGTGAACCCATACAATGGCGGCAGTTCTGGAGCAGCTTCAACGCCGCAGTCCATTCACAAACGATTCCTGAAATCCAAAAATTGAATTATTTGTTTTCATGTCTCAGAGGTAATGCTTTACAAGTTGTATCAGGGTATGAAATAGCACCTGAAAATTACGAAGTAATTAGAAGATTGCTTAAAAATAAATATGGAGACCCTCGACAATAACGACGATATTATACAACGAACTCCAAGCCATCAAAAGAAATGAAAAGGAATGGATGACCACTATCGAAAATATAGAGCGAGTGCTACGTCAGTTGGAAGCCATAGGAGAGAATTTGGAGCATTCAAGTAT
>NW_018111481.1:0-1045 GCF_000183805.2 Loa loa | reverse complement strand
GAAATGAGAAGCAGTCATGATGTGACAATAATTAACTTTTAAAATCAGTACTTTATCTGAGATGGATTGATAAGAATGAAATATTTCATCGACAAGATATGATGACTTAAAATTTGTCCTTGTTTATAAAATTAGTCGAATTGGTCAGTATTGGAAAACCTTACGTTTATTTTTTTCTTCTATGATTTAAAGATAAATTTATTACTTACTTGATAGGAATTGTTATAAAACTACTTAGTACTATTTAGGGCATATCACTTGTTTCAAGTTAAATAAATATTGGAACAAGATTCGGTACCTGGTTGGTTCGGATGAAAAATCGAATTCGGTACTTAATTCCGATGGTGACATAATTTCAAATGTTGCAATGATCATCATTTCAGGAGTATTTTTCGCACGGACGTTTTTTGCAAAGGAAAATAATAGATGATAATTGCCCGAAAAACAAATTTAATTACCATTTATGGTGAATTTTTTTTTTTGAAATTTACATTTCAATATTTCAAAGCAAATTTCATTTCAGTGAAAAATTCATTTCAGTGGAACGAGTGAAAAGATTTCAGTGGAAAAAATTCATTTCAGTGAAAAATTCATTTCAGTGGAACGAGATTTTGAAAGCCATCAATTGTAGATTATAGCACAAATTCTGACGAAATTTCTTCTTCTTGGTCTCTGGAGTTTTTTTAAATGTCTTATTCAATTTTATTTCAATTTTTAATTATTTGAACCATTTTTTATACACTGAATCTATTTTGAGGGAGAATTTGAATTTCTGCTAAAGCGGCAGTGACAAATGATCCAAGGATTCCAGGCTTAGTGACCAAACTGTCACAGGCTTGTTGACACGATGACAAGAGGAATGCGTAGGTGGGCCAATTCATTCGTTTAGCTGCATACAAAGAAGCTTGATAAGGAATGTCTAAATGACAAAAAAGCCTTAAATTTCAATAATTTGCTTCATTATTGAGGTTATCATGATTTGAAGATTCGCTTGGTACTCAAATTCATATGACAAGAAAGTTCAATATTAAAATTTAAGATGACG
>NW_018111480.1:0-1046 GCF_000183805.2 Loa loa | reverse complement strand
ATAATAATAATAATAATAATAATAATAATAATAATAATAATAATAATAATAATAATAATAATAATAATAATAATAATAATAATAATAATAATAATAATAATAATAATAATAATAATAATAATAATAATAATAATAATAATAATAATAATAATAATAATAATAATAATAATAATAATAATAATAATAATAATAATAATAATAATAATAATAATAATAATAATAATAATAATAATAATAATAATAATAATAATAATAATAATAATAATAGTAACAATAATAATAATAATAATAATAGTAATAATAATAATAATAATGATAAATACTTAGCAATATGAATAAATCAATAATTAATGCTGAAATTATCGAAAATAATATCTGCATAAAAATTTTCATAAAATATTAGCATTCCTATTGATCTATTCATTTATTCATTTTTAATTTTATTTATTTGTTGATTATTGTTATTATGATGTTATGATTAGAAATATGAATAAATATGAATTTTCGCAATTCTTTTATTAAAATTTCATAAGATCCATTAAATTTAGAAAATATCCCTTCATTCTTTCACTTTTTTTCCAACCTTACGTCATTTTTTTTGCACGTACGTCAAGTGTAAGACCATTCAGGAAAGTTGATACACGTATATTTGCATTTGAGATATGTCACCGATATTTGACAATTAACAATAACGCCCAAATTACGAGAAAAGAGAAGGAAAGGAAAAGATGAAAAGGGAAGGGAAAAAAAAGACTAAGAGATAAAATATAAACAAGTATATGACAGCGATGAGAAAAAAAAACAAGTAAATTTAAAATTTTCAAAGTTGAGAAGATTTTCGCAAAAAAAAAAATTTTCTTTAGATTTCAAAAATTCTCTTTTCAGTCATAAATGCCAAACCACCGATTATCTGTTAGAATTTAACGCTACCGTAAACTTTCCCCTACTAAAATGGCTAATATTTTCTCCAAATTTTTTTCGGATTAAATTTTTTTTTGTTCGAATTATAAATTCTTTCTTCACATTTCTGTTTCTCTTACATTCTC
>NW_018111479.1:0-1046 GCF_000183805.2 Loa loa | reverse complement strand
GACCATTCGATTATTGCTTTCTGCTTTATCCTTTCCAGTTTTATTTTACATTAATAAGGAAATTTTTGCCATTTTCTAGTTGCAAATACATCCACTAACAGATTAATTAATTGGTTGATTGATGTAAATGCTACTTTAGTCTAAATCTTCCTTGGGAAATTGTCACCAAGTCATACACAGTTGTCATACGAGATCTGATTAATACATTGAACAGATATTTGTGTGACTGTAGTTTTATAAGAGGAAAGGTAAATTGGGAACATGAGAATGTAACAAGTAAGTGTTGGAGACCCAAATAAGTTAAAGGTTAAATCAATACTGGCTATGCATTTTTGTCCTATTACCTCAAAAATATTCTTGACATAAATTGTTCACTTACCAATACTATGGCCGCTTCGACCAATTTCTCTCTCAAAAGAATTAGAGAGAAGGATTCCAGTAGTTGCACAGAAATAATTTTGCCTTTTTTGAATTAGCATTTAAAAATAAGCTATAAACAAAGATTACCTTTTAATTACCTTTTTCCTTCATTTTACCTGTTTATGTCTATTTATGCAACAAATCAGAGATTTCATAGTAATAAATTTCAGAGATTTCAGCGAAACAAAATTCATGCCAACCTATCACATCGTTATCAAATCATGGAAAATATATATTCCCTTCAAACTTTGTCGCCAATGGTGGCATTTCATTCTCTATTTTTGGCATTTTTTTTGGGCGCACTGTTTTTTTACTTCGTTATCGATTTCAAATTCTCCCAAAAACAATTCGCTATCTATCTGGAAAGTTCGTTTCCTCTTTTACAATTCTAATCACGATTCGAATTTTTCTATTAGTAAAGTTATTCTAATCTTCTAACGTAAAAATATACACGGATAAGTAATTCATGAACGAAAGTGAGTGTGCAGAAATGAAATAGAATTGGAATTAAAATGGTTAATAAAAAGAAGAAATCATGAAATGTACGAAAGTAGTATCAAGTTTGAACACATAATGGTACTACAAATTATATACAATTAAATGAATTAAAAATAAAGGAAACTAAT
>NW_018111478.1:0-1047 GCF_000183805.2 Loa loa | reverse complement strand
TACTTTTATTTTAAAATAATTTTGGAGCTCCAGATGAAAATTTTTCTTTTTTAAGTATAATTCTTTATCGGAATTTTTTTTTCACCACATGAGACCAAATCTTGATTTTGCATCTGGACTCCGGAATCTTCAAAACCAACTGAAATACAGAAACAAGAATTTGTGAGACTTCCTGTTGTGATTTCAAAAGGCGAAAAAGCAGATCTTGAAGCAGGACTTTATTTTTTCTTGCTGAATTTATGGATACTGAAGTTGTTAAAACAAAAAGAAAAACGAGTCTCTAGAAATTACATGGTCCTTTTTATTTTTCAAGCATTTCAGTGTTTGAAACTTTCCTGCTTTATCTTACAGAATGCTCTACATCGGAATTGCTTTTTTACATTCCTGGATTAAATGTTAATGGTCTCACTGAAGATGATATTCGTGACTTTCCTCAAGAGAGTCGTCATTTTGCTAATGATAATTTGGCTGAGCTGTTGGAATCTGTCAACATCAATAGTTCAGCTAATTCTTCAGTGATGGTCGAAGGTGACTCTGTAATAACAAAAGAATCATGTAATGAGTCGGAAACTGAAGAAGTGGATGCAGAATTTGAGGCAAGATTTTTTGAATTTCCATTGAGCTGTTCGTAGAAAAATTGCACTCACTTTATAGCTGCATCGGTCTAGTAACTCCATACTGCAGCGCAAACTTGCTAAATACTAATATAAAGTCTTTTTTTTATTTTTTGAAGTTCTTCATAACTTTCCAGTGCAGTTCGGTGTAATCCTTGTTTTGTTTTCTGTCGCCAAAATCTGAGGGATTTGTTTTGCAATTTATAGTAATATAACTGATAATTATTATTTTATACTCTTTAGACAGACCTATTTTTATGCTATACTGAAAAGAATGACTTTTTTTTACAATTCTTTTCTTCCTTCTTCCTTCTTCCTTTTTCTTTTTTGTTTTTTATTTAATCTCACAATTTATATGCTCAGTATTGCTACTGAATTGTGATGATAAGGGAAGTTTTGTAAAAATGATAAAAAGTCAAATTTGAGCAACAAT
>NW_018111477.1:0-1047 GCF_000183805.2 Loa loa | reverse complement strand
CAATGCAATTAGAATATATGTTTACATCATTACATACTAGTATTGTTTAATTTTGAGTGATTGTTCATTTCAAAAACATCCAAATTGACAGTTCCTTCTATCATAGTAAGCAAATTTTTGATTCATTCATTAACTTCTTTCAATTAGATAAAACACAAATTTGCATAATTATTTGTACTTAATGATATTATCAGTGTGATTATAGCAACAGTGACAAATTATGGCACAAGTGAGGATGGACGACTGTTTGATTTGGAGGAGAATCCGATGCTTTTCGTGAAAAACCTTGAATTGATAAAGTGATAAAGTTCGCAAAGTGAAATTGCATAACTGTAAATATAAAGGTAATAAACAGTGAATATCATGTTTGAACAAAGTGAGATCAGAGCGCTAAAATGACAAGTTGAGGGAAGGAAAGTTAAAGGTAAGGAAAATAAAAAAGAAGAAATGGAAAATTATTTAATAAATTCAAATAATTGAAAACAGTGTCATAAATTTTATTCAATTCGCTCTTAGCCCACCACCTGTAACATAATTGACGAAATTGATTTCCTATGTATGATACAGTCGTGATGGCGAATATCACCTGGGCAGTATAATAGAATTGAAGTCTATGTGTAGTTGACATTTCAGAATGTCAGGGTTATTTTAGAGAAAGCCTTTTATTTATATCATGAAATCATCAACAAAGAAAAATCACAGCATCATATATTATTCGGATCAACCATCATTAGCTTAGTATGAAAAGGATAAATGGTACAATACCCCAAGGAGTTGCAAAAAAGCAGGACAAAATTGCATTAAAAAAAATGTGGCGGGAAACACGAGGCTCCCGGACAAGTTAACCCCGGAGGTATTTATCTCACCTTTTTTTTATGATTCCACTTTGCCTTCAAATGAAATGAAGTCCCTGGAATATTTTGCTTTTACCATCACCCCCTATCATATCACCCATTACCTTTTCGGTAATTTGAGTTTTAATTGGTATCAGTACAAATGTCAGAGACGCTTGCCCTT
This sequence comes from Loa loa, assembly GCF_000183805.2. Lineage (NCBI taxonomy): Eukaryota > Metazoa > Nematoda > Chromadorea > Rhabditida > Onchocercidae > Loa > Loa loa. The sequence continues at coordinate 30 of NW_018111477.1, read as the reverse complement.
ACTGCAAAGGCAACGAGAGTTACATTCATT
>NW_018111476.1:0-1048 GCF_000183805.2 Loa loa | reverse complement strand
TTAACAATTTTCGATGAGTTCATGAAATCTGGCATGAAATGCTTATCCTTCCTGCTTCCAGACTTCAGATGGGATTACATCAATTCATCTGCTTTGCAGTTTTCAGCTGCTCTATGGCTTATGATTCTTTCCCACACTGGGGGATTACGTTCGATTCAACTTTCACCGGTTGTTGTATACTATGCTGAATTGCTCAGCTTTGGACTATGCGGTTGACATTGAAAAGAGTCTGGAAGTGTTCGATTATCGATTCAGGATGGACATTTTACTTGTGACAAGCATATGGCCATCAGGCTACTTGGTCATTCAGGGTGTTCCCGAACAAGACCATCACTTCTTTGGCCAGTCTTGAACTATCAATGTCCTAAATCGCCTGCATACAAAGTTGGGTCTGCGATTCCCAGCACACCTTTTCACTCGCCGTTTCGTCTTGTTAAATACAGGACTTTATAAATGTGGGTATACTCTTCGAGCCTGTGCAGTGACCTTTTTGGGTGGGGTACGCATACGCGGAACTGCCTTTTTACACCTACGGTTCATCTGCCAGGATATAACAAGCTTGAATGTGACAGCGGAGTCCTCAGGCTGTAGGTTTAGTTGGATTATCTTTGTCTTAGGTGGATGATCATGCAGGGTTAAACAAGCTCCATCTCCCCGAGTTTGGGGTTAGATTGCCCTTCTCCCGAGATGATTGTCTGGGGCTAGTGAGTCTACTCTGGGCACATTTTGTCTGACTCTCCAATTGAGACCTGTCTGCCTGAGAGACCCTACTGAAGGCGTGTGCCACCGTCAGCATAGCTCGTAACCTCATTGGGGCAGACAGATTTCTCCCTCGCGACAAGATAGTGGCTGTGGAGAAGTATTTGTGGCTGCTCTTTCAAAAAACATGAAATATTGAATATTCGGGACATTTACGCTGGCGCTTAAGGATATATATATATATATATATATATATATATATATATATATATATATATATATATATATATATATATATATATATATATATATATATATATATATATATATATATATATATATATATATA
>NW_018111475.1:0-1048 GCF_000183805.2 Loa loa | reverse complement strand
AATAATAATAATAATAATAATAATAATAATAATAATAATAATAATAATAATAATAATAATAATAATAATAATAATAATAATAATAATAATAATAATAATAATAATAATAATAATAATAATAATAATAATAATAATAATAATAATAATAATAATAATAATAATAATAATAATAATAATAATAATAATAATAATAATAATAATAATAATAATAATAATAATAATAATAATAGTAATATAATAATAATAATGATAAAATTAGTAAAGTAATAACAATAATGATGATAATAACAAAATTAATAGTAGTAATACTCCCGGAAGAGACTAGCGCTATTTTTGCAAAATCCTGAAGAGTTGGAAGATTGTAGTGGACGGGAGGGAAGAAAGCGGAGAGTGGGTGACTTACTTTACAATGTTATAAACAAATGTTCGTTCATTCTTCGCTGTATATTTGTGTCACATATATTGCAAGGATCAAGAGAGGATGCTTCTCTGCTTATTCTCCTAACATCCCCTGTTCATCCCGTATATCTCATAGAATTTGTCTGTCCGCATCTTTCAAATTCTTATTTGACAAAAAAAAAAAAAACTACGTGAAAAATAAAAATTTAATATATTATTTATCCAATTTATTTCACTTTTGTTTGAATATTTTTTATCAAAAATATGCAAATTTCATATGTTAATTTCGTTAATTTTTTTTCCCTCTCTTCTTCCTCGCCCCTTTCACTTTTAAAGGATACACTTATTCTTTGTATTTTTTCTTTTTTTTTTCAACTTTTCATTTTTTCTGTTATTATTTGATAAGAATAATCAGTTGAATTATTGAGTATGATAAAGAAGAATGAATGAATGAATGCTATAGAGGGAAAAGAAGAAAATTTATCGATGAAAAGTAATGGGACAAATTCATATATCATATTTTAAAAACAATTTAATTTAAATGCCTGCTACCATTGTTTCAATGATATTTATTTATTTATTTTCAACATTTCATTTGAAAAGTTTGTCAACAAATGAAAAGATAATAAAAGGAAAAGAGAAAGGAAGA
>NW_018111474.1:0-1048 GCF_000183805.2 Loa loa | reverse complement strand
TAAACATATTTAAAACCATAATTTAAATACAACGAATTTACAGTATGTTTAAAAAAAGGAAGCAATACTTTGATTTAATGTGCAAATTAAATGACGTAATCAAGGGACAAAAAAACCTTATAATTTAATCAATAATCATCATAACTATTCAGGGCCACTTCCTCGTAATCTTTTTCTAATGCTGCCAAATCTTCGCGTGCTTCCGCAAATTCTCCTTCTTCCATTCCTTCGCCAATATACCTTATTAAAATTTAAATTTACATTAGAATATCAAATCTTGATTGAAAAGTTATCCGGATATATTGCATGCAAATTATATGACCAAATGGCCAAAGAATATTTAAGAGAACGAGAAAAAAGTTTCTGAGGGATTCTGGGATATAACCAGATCACTTTTAAATGTTTAATTAGAAAATTCTAACAAATATTAGCAAAGAAGAAAAAGAGAGGAGGAAATATAATGGATGTGCTATATTTGAAAGAAATTTAGGCGACAAATTGATGAAATTTATATTACTGCAAAAGAATTTAGGGATTCATTAGTAATTTAGGAAAAATTAATTGCAAAAAAATTCAAGAAAATGGGTAAAAGTAAATTCAAATCAATTTAAAATGTAAAATTTGGAAATTTTCCATAATTTGCCACAACAAGATGCGAAAATTTGATCAAAAAAAGGATGGATAAATTCAATTTACCAATGAACAAAGGCTCGCTTTGCATACATTAAATCAAATTTATAGTCAAGCCTAGCCCAAGCCTCAGCAATTGATGTTGTATTGGCTAGCATACAAACAGCTCGTTGAAGTTTTGCTAAATCACCACCAGGTACAACTGTCGGCGGTTGGTAATTGATGCCTACCTTGAAACCAGTTGGACACCTAAATCTTCTGCAAAATTTAAAAAGCCGATAATTCCAATTTAATTATTGATGAATTAGTGAGCCGAGCAAAAGTCGTAGCCTTAATTAATCACTCATATGCACTAAGTTTTAACCCTAATCAATCACTCATATGTAATAAGCTTTAGTCCTAATCAGTCACTCATATA
>NW_018111473.1:0-1048 GCF_000183805.2 Loa loa | reverse complement strand
GTAAAAGTTACAATTTTTTCATTTTTTTTTCCTTTTTTTTGCTAAATTTTGAATTCTTGAATGATAAATTTCTAAAAAAAAATGAAAAAATTAATTATATAATTGCAGACATTACATGCTTATCATCCAAAATCATCAACAGCATTCAAAGAAGAAGTTGCAGAAGCTGTTGGTCTTCTTTGTGATGCTGATCATTTTCAATATTTCTTTACGGATCGTGATGGTACCTTAAAATCATATTGTTGTAACTATCAGGCTAGCATACAACCAGCATATTCTGCTATTATTCAGGTTTAAATTTGTTTATATTATAAGATTAAACTATCATCATTATCATTAAAATATTAAAAAAGAAAGAAAATTCTCATTTTAATAAATTATAGTATTTTAAATTAATTAAAAAAGAAATTGCTTTAATTATTTCATTTCAATTGATTATAGTATTTTAAATTAATTGAAAAAAAAATTACTTCAATTATTCCATTTAATCATTCGTTTTTTTTTTTGCTTTAATTATTTTACTTTATTGCAATTAATTTTGATGAAATTTTTTTCAAAGAATGCATAAAAAAACATTGGCAATAATTAACTGATAAATTGATTTATCGAAATTTTTAAAAAAATATGAATAAATTAAATTTAATTATATTTTCAGATCTTTTTTTTTTCTTTTGAAAAAAAAAAAATGTCCCTATGAGGCATCATATGCCTAAAATGCATGATTATAGTTGTAATAGAAAAAAAAAGTACTTCAATTTTTATATAAAATTACAAATATGCATATGAAGTGCCTTAAATTACATCAAATTTCCTAAAGTTCATCTTAATCAATAATGAATTTTATATTTTATTCAAAAAGTTGTATTGCTATTTCCGTTTTTTTTTTTTTTTACAAATCGAATAAAAATTTGGAATTTTTTATTTCTTACTGTAGGAAAAGTATTTCTTTCTTTTTTTTTTCAAGTGAAATGAATTTTTAATCAGTTAAAAATTTTATTTCAAATAATTTTAGGCTCAATTTGCTAGACGTTGCGCTCAAACATGCGCA
>NW_018111472.1:0-1048 GCF_000183805.2 Loa loa | reverse complement strand
AAGATCTGCCGACAGGGTCGAGAATGCATCCAGGTTTGTCTTTAAACTGTCTGTCTGTTGAAAGATAGTGTTTGTGATGGTAAGTTGCTGCTCTGCACAGAATTCTAGCCGGAGTCGTCCATTGTCATTGTAGTTTCCACTACCATGCTTGTTTAATACTCCTTTCCAGTCTTCAGAGTTCCTTCCAACTCTGATGTTGAAGTCATCAAAGATTATGAAATCATTATCTGCGGGAACCTTTTGGAGGAAACAGCGCAGGTTGGTGTAGAATTTGTCGTTTTCTATAAAGCAGCTTGCAGAGTTGGGGCATATATATTGAAGAGAACAACTTGTTGCTTGTTGTGTAGTGGGAGGCGTGATCGGAATGACCTGTCAGCAGATTTTCGAGTTTGGAGGCGATGGAGTTTTTAATCGTGAACCAACTCCTGAAAGGTGACTTTCGGTTTTTCCTGCCAATAGAGTGTGTAACTGGTGCCATGTCCATTGGGGGTATCGTCCTTGTAGAGACGAACTTCACTAAGATCGGCAATGTTGATGTTGAGTCGTGATAGTCCGTAAGCAGTTAGAGCAGAATGACATTCAGGATGTCTACTGTTCGCATTATCAAGCATGGTTCTGATGTTTTCCAGTACGCGAGTGTCAATTTGTGTACAGCTTTGAGGACAGGTGTACGCCTTTGTCTTTTTGTCTTTGTTCAACAACATCTGCTGATCCGTTGGCTGCAGTTAGCCATTCGGGTGGAGATGGAGATGAGCTTTATTTAAGCCACTTTTTCTAGGCCCTTCTCCTATGGAGCAAGCAGTGCTTTCCTTGGGAAAAGTGGCTTGGTCGTTCATGATGTTGCCGAGCGACCGTTATCTCTGAAGTCAATCTCAAGCAATTAATATCCTGAACCGCCTGCACGCAGAGTTGGATCTGCAGCTTCCAGTGCATCCTATCAGCTGCCGTTCCATTTCTCGTCTGTTGTTACAGGGCTTTACAAAAGCGGGTTTATCCTTCGAACCTGCGCAGAGGATTATTTAGGTGTAGCGTAGCATGCGCGGAACCC
>NW_018111471.1:0-1049 GCF_000183805.2 Loa loa | reverse complement strand
GAAGATAGAACTTTGTTGATTCGAAAAAAAATTGAATTTCGGTAAGCTTATGGCCACTAGGCGATTCACCGCCAATAAAAATGTAAAATGTAGCGTAGCGAAAAACGAAAACGTATTCATAGTGGAAAATATTTTATTAATCCACGCTGACTTATACGCTGAAATTTTAATAAATTAGTCAACAAAGGTAAAATTTTTGTAATGAGAAGTAATAGTCTATCGCTAATCCGTGAAATGAATTCAATTCAACTTTATTCATTAATAGAATATGTCATAACCAACCAATATTTTGCACATCTCAATTAATGATAATAAGCGAGTGATATTTAAAAGAAGAGAACCAACCATCAGAAGTTTCATTCTTTAGTAACTGAAGCAAAACAATGGTCACTTGTTGAGTATAGGTCATGAAGTTACAAATAATAAGTTGTGATGTGATAAGGATGAATGCGCGATTGTAAAGATTTTCTCGACTACAGAATACGATCGCCAGCAATATGTTGCCAACAATACCGTACAACAACAGTAGAGAAAACAGTACAGCTGCCACATATTTTTCCACCGTATTTTGTTCGTCTCTTATGTCGAACATATTCGTCATATTACCTTCGTGACAGTTTAAAGGTAATATTAGAAATAATGCAGTAATATAGCAAGAACGAGCCAACATTTTGCTCATCGACAATCTTTTTCGAAAACGTTCTATTTCGGCTCACTTTGGTTATGGTGTGACATCAGTTTCAATTAGTTAGAAGTTTCGATGTCTGAAATATCAACGTCATACATTTGTACTATAATTGCATGACAAGAATTTCAATCACCATGGAGAATGTGTTAATTTAATGAAAATATGAATTTAAATGCGAAATAATGTTCTTGTTTTAGTGCACTATCTGTCGGAAAACCCGAGAAAATTTGCAATGCGTTAAAACAATCAAAGTATCACAAATTTGCATCCTAAATATTCCTTATTTAGATCACTTTTGGATAATGGTTTATTATACAAATATTACAATTGAATTTTTAACGTATTAAATGATGGGTCATTT
>NW_018111470.1:0-1049 GCF_000183805.2 Loa loa | reverse complement strand
GACCATCAAATAGTTACGATGTGTAAAATTCTTCATTGCCAATATATCTAACCACTTAGTTGGGTACTTTATCTGGTCTTTAATTTCTTTGTTTCTTTTTTTTTTTTTTTTTTTTGTAGAAAAAACTCAATTATTAGCTTAATTACTTAAACTCAATTGTTGTTACTTTTTCTTGAACTTGAAAAATTGGCTCAGCTCAAACGCTTATTATCTATATGTATCAATAAAAAAGTTTTGATTAACTTTCCCTATGATGTCACACCTGATTTGTCCTTCTTAATTAATAATTTTAATAATTAATGATTGAAAGAAGGACGAGATGGAATTTTATGCAAAAACTAATTAACTGCTGAAATCTGGTAACTTTTTCAGAATATTATTAAAAGATCTAAGAATTTGAGCGATGATAAGATTTACCCCATATGCTAACAATTAGTGTCATATGTTATGGGACAATGGAGAGAGCCTTTCATTGATACGCTTAATAGTAGAAGAAATGAATAGTGGGGAATTTAATAAAAACTTAGTGGTTAATTAAGGATAAGGATCAGTTATTGATGACGAAAAATGATTGAATACTCTCATTGCGACAATAATTTCAAGTAAAGTTTATTTATAAATCAATAAATTAAGCATAAACAATAATTCGTAAACAAATAAGACAATATTGCTTTCGATTTATGATTTATTTCTGGAAAATTTGCATATATTAGAGGGTAAAAAAGGTCAAAGTGTCACACTATTAGATCAATGATCATTTTGTAAATTGATAATATTAAATGCGATTTAATCTGATCGTTGTATTTTCCACATTTGAATTTTTTTTTTTTAATTCTTCAAACGAATTGCACTAATAGTTAAGATTTCCTGAAACATCCGGTAAAATATTTGCACTAATAGTTGAGATTTCCTGAAACTATCCGGTAAAATATTTGCACTAATCAATTTTTCAGGAAATGATTTTTTTTTCTCTTCTTCTCATAATTTCCAATAAACTGGTCTAATATATGATATGATAAACGAAAAAAAAGTTATCAGTTCAGTTAAGC
>NW_018111469.1:0-1049 GCF_000183805.2 Loa loa | reverse complement strand
TCAAATTTTTTGTGGATCTTACAAGTTCAATTTGAAAAAAAATATTAAAAAAATTTTTCACTTTGCATATGAATATAACAGTAATGTAAAAAGATTTGACAAATTTACAAAGGAAAAAAAAAAAAAAGACATTTTCTTCCTTTTCTATACTTTTTTTTTTAACTTTTTTCTTTTTTATAAAATTCTTTTTTTTTCCTCATTATCATATATTTTTACCTATGTTATGTCCATTTTTTCTTTCCTCTTTTCTTTTCTTACCAATTTAAGTTAAAAATAAAACTTTCTGGATTAAAAAAAAAAGAAAAAAACAAATGAAAAGATAAAAGTTTTTGAGATATTTTAAAACATTGCTTAAATATTTTTGTTTAAATATTACCAATTGAATTCTATCATACATTTTTACCTATTTTTACCTATATTACCTTATCTTTTTTACCTATCATATATCAATATTAATGAAAGAAAATACGAGAAAAATGTAATAAAAGAAAAGAAAACAAAAAAAAAAGAGAAGAAAAGGGAAAAGAAAGAAAAAAGGTAAAAAAGAGAAAAGTGTGAAAAGATAATTAATTACTGTTAATTAAGCTTTAAACGTTCTGTTAGCTATACGTTTCTTGGGGAAATAGAAAAATAACGTATTATTACATACAGTATGCGTTTAACCGATATCATAAACATGAAAATACAGTATCTTTTTGATAGATATTATTTTTCAAATGTTAGTAGATTACAATTTTAACAAATGATAAAATATTGTTTACAATTTTTAACTTTATAATTTATAAAAATTTACAAACAAATAGTGGGAAGAATTGATGAAAATTTTGAAAATTTCATTTTAAACTTTTGACTTAATTTTAAGTAATAGTAGAAAGGAGAAAGTAAGTATGCACTTTAGATAAAATTTAAAATTTTGAATTTCTTTTTTTTCATCCTGAATAGATGAAAAATTCATTTGTATGAAATTAAATGATATTCATTAAGAAATGAAAAATGTAGAATTAAAAAGGTATGGAATGTGAATACATTTCAAAATCTTTTCCTCATTT
>NW_018111468.1:0-1049 GCF_000183805.2 Loa loa | reverse complement strand
CATTCAACAGGGAAAGAATGAAAGAGTCATATGCTATTTATGTGTCCAACCGTACACCCGTATTGCATCACTTTTCGTCAATCCAAATACAAACCAAAAAAAAAAAAAGAAATAAAATTACAGCTGTGCTACGCTGGTCGTATTTATATGAAAACAAATCTTTTGGCAGTCAATAATTGATCAATTATTCATCCAGTCAATCGATCAATCATTCTTTCAGTTAGTTACTTCACTGGTAATTATGTCCTTTCTGTCGTTCAAAATTCAAAAGAATATTGTCTTCGTAGATAGATTTACTGTTGTATCCATGGTACTCTTGCCAGGCGCTATTATTTAGTCTAAGATTCTGCGCCTTCTAATGTACACATAAATTCAAAGTTTTCCTTCCTCCTCTCATAAAGTTTCTGCTCCTTGTTATCTTTTTGCCTACACACACATCCTTCTCTCTGTTTCAAATAATAAATCTTTAGGCACTCACAGCGTCCTCTCATAGATTTTCAGGCTATCTTCAATAGTATACCCGATAATCCTCAGGACCTTTGAGTGGATGAAGATCTGTCTCCCACGGGCGAACAACTATGAATGTAATGAGTCAACAAATGTTGCTTACCGAGAACTATTTCGACTGATCATGTTTTGATACTCTTTTCAATTCGTAAAAATGCCAAAAAGAGACACAAAAATGAAAAACACCCGATGTTTAATATTTCCCAAAACTGTTTCGAAACTTTTTCAGATCATAAAATGGATAGAGTACCATGGATACAACAGTAAATCTATCTACGAAGACAATATTCTTTTGAATTTTGAACGACAGAAAGGATATAATTACCAGTGAAGTAACTAACTGAAAGAATGATTGATCGATTGACTGGATGAATAATTGATCAATTATTGACTGCCAAAAGATTTGTTTTCATATAAATACGACCAGCGTAGCACAGCTGTAATTTTATTCTTTTTTTTTTCTTGGTGATTGGATGACGAAAAGTGATGCAATACGGGTGTACGGTTGGACACATAAATAGCATATGACTCTTTCATCTTTC
>NW_018111467.1:0-1049 GCF_000183805.2 Loa loa | reverse complement strand
AAAAAAAAAAAACCAATTGATAGATTAATATAAAGATCAAAGCATTTTTCATTTATCGCATAATATACACAAAACATGCATGCATGCATATCTGCATATATGTGTGCACAAACATGTAATGCATGCAATGAGCTTTCATTGAATAAATAAATCGATTCATACTATTTACAACTTGTTTGTTTAAAATAAAAAGAATGGGATGATTTTAATTTCATTAAAAACTGTTAATTAATTAAAATCGGACTATTAATTAATCAATTATGTGATAATGTCGAATTCGAATTTTTCTTTTTGTTCACAAAAATTGTATATTTTATTGTCAGCAATAATGAACATTTAAATATTATTTGATGCGACAACATTTTTTAACAACAAAAAAAAAAAAAAAGAAATAAAAGTTATAAATTGTTTAAAAAGGGTATAAGTTCTTTAAATTTAAATGTGAATTTGAACATAAATTAATTTAAAAATTACAAATTTCTTAAACAAAAAAAATTGTTTTTCGCTAAACTTTTATTAATTCCAAATCAGAAATTAAATTTTAGTAACAATGATAAATGATAAGAATTTATCCAAATTATATTTCCCTTCTTCTTTTTCCGATAGGAAATTGAAATTGTATCCATTTTCTGACTATATTGAGATGTAAAAATTGTTTACATATGTCTTTAAACGGTTTGCAAAATTGTCCCAATGTCATCGTCCAATGAAACATATCATCTTATCCTTCCTCTTTCTCCCTTTACCTCTCTCTCCCTTTCTCTCTTTCCCTCCCTTCCTCTCTCTCTCTTTGCAATATCGTAAAAAGCTTACTATTTGAAAGATTTAAGCTCTAAACCCATCATTATAATGATAATGATAATGATAAAATTGATAATAATAATGTTGATAATAATAATAATAATAATAATAATAATAATAATAATAATAATAATAATAATAATAATAATAATAATAATAATAATAATAATAATAATAATAATAATAATAATAATAATAATAATAATAATAATAATAATAATAAATAATAAAATAAATAAATAATAATA
>NW_018111466.1:0-1050 GCF_000183805.2 Loa loa | reverse complement strand
ATTCGTTATTCTATAAGTCATCAAAATCATTATTTTTCATAAATCTTTTTTTATTTTTTTTAAAATAGTGAACATCGTTGAAACTATTGTCATTGATTAACTCATTGATAATTGATAAAATAGCTAATTTAGTCAAATACGAAACTAATGATCATTTTTTGGCTTAATATTATGTAGAGGATAATTTGTCATGCTATGTTAGAATTTAGAATATCCAACCAATTTCAGTTTTGCGATATTAAATTAATTACCGATTTATCACTAAATCATACATCATTTTGTAACAATTCAATGAACCATTTTAGCTGAAAAACAATTAATTAGTTGGTGATTCATAACTAATGAGTAACTGATTCATCACTTGGTAATGTCAATTACTTGGTAATTACACTTTGTTAAAAAAGAAGAAAAAACTAAGAGAAAATATTTGAGAAAAGTCAAATATATTTTTTAACGAAATTTCGTCATCTTTTTTTTTCTTTTTCCTTATTTTTGTACTAAACGCATTAATTTCAAATAAAACAGAATTTAGTGCAATTTATATTGACAACTAATTAATTCATTGCATCAAAAAATAAATATAAATTTCAAAAAAGTGGAAAATTTTTTTAGAGAATGGAAACATAAATGAAACATTATGCATTGGAGCATGAAAATATTTGAGGAATCTCCTACCTCCCTCGATCAGTCAATTTTTATCCTAAAACAAAAAAATAAATAAATAAACTCCCCAATCGCATGAATTCTTTTGACCATTCAAAACTAAAATCTGTTGAACTAGGAGGTGAAATATACCTTAATTTTAACTTTGATTAATTAGTTCAAATCAGCTTGTTATGCAAATTTGACGTTAAATAACTTAAAAATTAAAAAAATGAACCGAATTTTAGCAATAAAACAATCGCTCATGCAAATTCTTTAATTACTTTAAAATTAAGAAATTACTGAACAGCATGCAATAATAAGTTTTTTTTACTCGACAAAGAATGAAAAGAAAGAAAAGTTAAAAAAAAGGCACATAAAAAGCCCCATCGAACAGTGAAACGAGTA
>NW_018111465.1:0-1050 GCF_000183805.2 Loa loa | reverse complement strand
AATAATAATAATAATAATAATAATAATAATAATAATAATAATAATAATAATAATAATAATAATAATAATAATAATAATAATAATAATAATAATAATAATAATAATAATAATAATAATAATAATAATAATAATAATAATAATAATAATAATAATAATAATAATAATAATAATAATAATAATAATAATAATAATAATAATAATAATAATAATAATAATAATAATAATAATAATAATAATAATAATAATAATAATAATAATAATACATTAATGATAATGATAACAATGATAATAACACAATAATAACGATAATGATGGAATTGTAGTGGTAATAACAATGATAATGATAGCAATAGTGATAATGATAGTGATAATAACAATAAATCAGTAATAGAAAAAATGAAAAAAAAAACGAGCAAGTACTTTAAGAAATTTTAAGTTTTTAATTTTGTAAATTGTTACAAAGTGAATTTTAATGAAGCATAAAATATTAAATTATCTTTAATTTCCAATTATTATTATAAGATTTTTGAAAAAAAAAAATCCAAACTAACCATTAGCCTATGCTTTTCATTCCTTATATAAATTCAAAATTTCCTTCTGCATTTCGCATAAAATCTCTTTGTAAAATTATTTATTATATAAATGCTAATATAAGTACTCAAATCAATAAACTAAAGATATAAAAATAAACAAATAAGGAATAATTATAGAAACGTCAAATATGCAACAGAAATGTAAATAAATTCAAAATAAATTATGCTAAACAAACAAATACATAAATATACAAATGCTATATTATAAAAATAATCTATGCTAATGTTTTTTATAAATCTTTCTATATAATAAAGCAGTACGAAACTGAAAATCAATTTGGCGTAGAATATTATCCAAAAAAAAGAAAAGAAAAAAATAAAAATTAAAATAAAATTTTAACATTTAAAAAACATAATTAAAAACCAAAAACTAACATAAACCAAAATTAAAATTAATTAGAAATCAAAAACTAACATAAACCAAAAATTAAAATCAATTAAAAATCAAAACTAACAT
>NW_018111464.1:0-1050 GCF_000183805.2 Loa loa | reverse complement strand
ATTTTAATTCATTATCGATTTTATTTTTCAAAATTTTATTTTTTTTCTTCTCTCTTACTTATTTATCATTTCTATTCATTAACTAATGACAAAAAATTACATAATTATGTACATAATTATGTAATTTTTGTGCAAAATAAACAAATACTATCATTTGAAAATGTAAAATTAATCTTAAAATTATAAATTAAAATTGAAAATTCTTTTTTTTTTACAGTATTGGAAAGATGATTTTTTGCAATGGAATCCAAATGATTATGATGGCGCTACTGAAATTTTCCTTTCCTCAAACGATATCTGGATTCCGGAATTTTCCCTTTATTACAGGTAAAATAGTTATTGTCATTTTAAATTTTGATTTAAACATCGATCAAAAAAAAGCTTTTACTTATCTTCACTTATAAATTTCCAACTTTCATCTACAAATTTTCAGCTAATTTAGTTGAGTTTATTAATTATTTATTGTAAAATTTTCTGCCAAATCAATTGTGTTTTTATTAAATTAATTTTCTCAATTAAATATTAATATTGATTATACTAATTGGTATATGACATCAATTAGTATAAAATATTGATTATTAATTATTAAGCAATTGTTTATTAAGTATAAGACATTAATCATTAATTAGTGTAATTAGTATTGATATTAATTAGTATAAGACAAGGTCGTACAAGTATGTAAATATATATGTACATTAATTAATATATATGTGGGTATTACATCGATTATACAATACATAACATATGTATATATTAACAAATTACATAAAGTTTCATTTTTAGCTAAATTGAAAATAATTATAATTATTAGTGTTAATTAGTATAAGAAAGTACGAGTATATATTACATACAAATTAATATATGAATATATATTGTAATAGTTATTATATTAACATATGAATTAATATATAAATATATATTACGATAGTTATTATATATTAATATATGAATATATATTGTAATAGTTATTATATTAACATATGAATTAATATATAAAATATATATTACGATAGTTATTATATATTTAAATATATGAATATATATTGTAAT
>NW_018111463.1:0-1051 GCF_000183805.2 Loa loa | reverse complement strand
AATAGTGTGTGTGCATATATATATATATATATATATATATATATGTGTATGTGTGTATGTGCGTGTGGTCTATACGAGCATTTTGATAAACTGTGCCCAGTTAGTAAACTAGGCTAAATGGACTAAGCCATCAAATGGGGTCTCGGTTAGAATAATGGACTCAGACAGCATCCTTAACCATTCGTTAGGCATCTAGGCATCTCAGCTCATAAATTCAAAATTCAGCCTTACTACACAATCTCCTCTCTGCGCTTGCTTTAACTGAATAAGTGCCACTCCATATTGTCCTGTGCACTTTTCTATATCTTATGTCCATTCATGCTTTTCTCTATCTTATCCATCGTATGGTTTGAAACGATATGATACCACTATGAAATCTCATCACTGGATTTAATTTCTCTTTTGACTGCAAATATTGATAACCGACTCTATGACTATCTATCTTTGTCTACCTTCCTTAATTCAGTTCGTAAGAAAATTTGGGTGCAGAAAGGTACTTTCTACGATGTACGGATGGACGTCCAAAAATTTTGCTAAGAACTTTCATCAACGGACTCCTCAAGATCGCATTTAATCTCCGACCCAAACCTACAAATTACTGCATCAGTTTTGCAATTATTGATCCCAGTTTACAAATAACTGGTTTAGCTGCCGTAAAAGCATAATCTCGCTCTACCATTTCTCACGCTTCAAGAAAAATCTTTCAGGAGATTTATGTTTTTCCGAAATAAGTGGTTACTATCTTTTGGTAACTTCAAGGATAGTTTTGATTATAGAACCTAAGGATGGCAGTTCATTTCGGAACAGCTTGCTGAATAATCAAATGAAAGAGCGGAAAATTTTGCTTTTATTTTTCAGAAGGGCTAGGACACCATTTTTTAATTTGCTTTCACATGCTACATTTAAATCTCGAGCGGTCTTCTTGACAGAGCCGTCTGTAACTTTTATTAGTTTCATTAATAGTGGCTACTTCAGTGACCACTCTTCCTTTAAATCATTCCCAATTCGTTGACAGTACAATATTATTAGCAATTTAGTTTTTTTTTTTTGG
>NW_018111462.1:0-1051 GCF_000183805.2 Loa loa | reverse complement strand
AATAATAATAATAATAATAATAATAATAATAATAATAATAATAATAATAATAATAATAATAATAATAATAATAATAATAATAATAATAATAATAATAATAATAATAATAATAATAATAATAATAATAATAATGAATAATAATAATGACAATAATAATAATAATATAAAATATAATATCGAAATAATATAGCAGTTTTATTAATTCGTTTTTTGTCCAATTACATAACATATACTCCCAACTTTGTCCATAAATTTACATGACATTTTATGAATAATAAAAGTTACTCCCACTAATATTTTGTCTATCGCAGCCTATCGATTAATTTTCGACCAAGAAATTCAAGTACTCAAATATTTAAAAATTTATCAATATTATTGTTATTATTATTAATAATTAATCAGTTGATTAGTTAATTAACCAATTAATTGATTAATTAATAATAGTCATTTACTTTTATAATGATTATCTATTAAGTCTTAATTATTATTTTTGCTCATTTTTTACATTCACATCCTTTTTTTTGCCCGCTTTATAAGAGCAACTAAGCCATTATAGTTGCAGAAAAGAATAAAAACAATTAGACATGAATAATTTAGTATTATTCATTTATTGGTGGACATATTCCCTAATATGACATATGCGATTTTCTTTCATTTTAAGGTCACATACATATATTTGTCATCTTTAAATTTTGTTAGCCTATCGCTTATCACAACATACAAATCGCAATAGCTAGGTAATTCTACAATACGATAATCAAAATTGTATTCTGGAATCCAGTAATGCAAATCATTGCGATCTAATTAATACAATAAAGTCAGAAATGAAATTTAATTGAAAAAAAAGAAATTGAAATCAATGAATTTATCTGAAAATAGGAATTTGAAAATTTCCAGGTCCAGCAACCGGTAGTGCAACAGATTGGATTAAACGGAATACGAATATCAAATATGTTTATGTATTCGAATTACCACCAGCATATAAATGTATCACTTTTATTTTATACAGTAAATTCCCCTTTCCCCTTAAAAAAAAAAAATAACCGAAAAA
>NW_018111460.1:0-1052 GCF_000183805.2 Loa loa | reverse complement strand
AATAATAATAATAATAATAATAGCAACAATAATAGCATATTTGCATGTACATACTTTGCGTGCGTTATCAATGCATTTGCCAAAAATTTTGAAAACTTTTTGAGTAAACCAAAAAAAAAAGAAAAATTGTGAAACAATAATCATTGAATTTTCTAGAACTATTCAATCTTTTATATTCTTTCCTCACGATTATTCCTTTGGCTGTAACGAATAAAAAATAAGTGCTAATGATATTTGTTACATTGATAATTCTTATCACTACTAAATATCATCTTATCATTGAATGTAAATTGCAAGTTGTTTAAAACAATGAAGTTTACATGAGCATAAAATTCTAAAATGATTTAGAAAAGAACCACTCTAAGCTTCTTTTTTTTTGTTTAGTTTAAATTTTTACAAATGTTTATTTTTATGTTTTTATTTAATATTCAAAAATAAAAAAAAAAAATATTTTTGATATTCAAAAAATTTTCACAACTGATGTTATTGTCACTTCATAAATACTTTAGGGCTAAGTATATTGTTTTTTACTTTTTACTCTGAGCATACTTAAATGTCAATGCATTCTTTTTTTTCTTGCCAAAGGAATAAGAAAAGACGAGAAGATGAAAAACTTCGAAGAACGATAATTTAACAAATTTTATTAAAGTGTTATTGGGAAATTCAATTCAATCACTATTAAATTAATGTTATAACACATCATTTATGTTATTTTTATTCAAATTTAAGCTAAATTAGCAAAATTTACATTTCAGAGAGATATATGAAATATTTTCAAATAGTATTTATAGAATTCTGTGACAAAAATTTATGATTTAAATAGATTTTTATTATTGTCACAATGCGTCACAACGACTTAATTATCACTTTTGTGGAAATTGTTGAACGGAAAGTTATTGAGTGTTGGAAATTTTTGAAATTTGAAACTTGTCCCCCCTTTCCATGCCATGCATTTGTCATACCTTTCTTTTTCGTTTCCACAACTTTCTACGACAAAGTAAAAAACCTGTATTACTTTCATGTCACATGCATACCTTACATTCATGTCCACG
>NW_018111459.1:0-1052 GCF_000183805.2 Loa loa | reverse complement strand
TTTTTACTACCAAAAAAAAAAAATTTACGGGCCAAATATGATTTGCTAATTATAATTCTTTGATAATTATGCACATCTATCTGCTTCATTTCCTTATCAAGCTACTTCTTCCTCTCTAAATGTGTTATGCATAGTGCGAAAGCCCGATTGCCGAGCGGCAGCTGTATCTGTAGAAAAATAAAGCGGAACTTCTGTCAAATTCCCGGATAAATACTTTTTAAAATATCCAAATTGATAAATAATCATTGATAAATGGAATGCGCCATAAAAATGATGCCAAAATATAAATGGATTAATGGGAGATACCAGAAGTGATAGTATAATTAGATGAACTTGAAGTAGTCATTAAGAGGGAGCAATTTAATCAAATCAGCTGCACTTTATCAGATCTCTCTCTTTAAGCAACGATTTGTTGTGATAATAAGAAGAGAGGAGGGAATGAATGACAAGAAGTTGTGATGATAAGAAGAGAGGAGGGGATGAATGACAAGAAGTAATACATATAAAAAGAGGTAAATTGTGGAAGCAAAGGTGGGAGAGGGGATAAAGAGAATGAGGAGGAGGAGAAGAGGTAGGAGGAGGAGGAGAAGGAGGAGGAGGAGGAGGAGGAGGAGGAGGAGGAGGAGGAGGAGGAGGACTAGAAGGAAGTATTCATAGGACCGTTCCCTTCCTATTTTCCTTTTTAACTTAACTCTCATTTATCCTCTTCTTTCCTTTTTCATTCTTAACACCCCCGTCCCTTCCCCTCTCCCGCCCCACCACATCATTTTTCCCCTCCTTACTATCCTTTTCTTAAGATCCATTAGGGGTATCGATTGACAATTTCCTCTAACAACACGAAACATCTCAGATGTTCCAACAACGACCCTAGGCTTGCTTAACTTTGCTTAGTTTAGCTTTCAAAACTTCAAGCATTTCCTCTCATTATATCCCTATACTTTTATCATTCATTGACAACAGACTAATTATTAATTACTATTATACTGCTTGTTGCTGCTACTGCTACCGTTATTACAACTTATACTTATTTCCTTATTATTATTATTACTACT
>NW_018111458.1:0-1053 GCF_000183805.2 Loa loa | reverse complement strand
TAATAATAATAATAATAATAATAATAATAATAATAATAATAATAATAATAATAATAATAATAATAATAATAATAATAATAATAATAATAATAATAATAATATAATTTAATAAATAATTGAAAATATATCGAAAATGAAGCAAAAAGTAAAAGGAGAAAGACGATGCTTACAGATTCATTCGGCTGAATGATAAAACTTGTGTCACTGATTGGTACTGTCAAAGTTTGTGAATCATCACTGCATTCAGTCATCGATGATGAAGCTATTTGGCCAGTACTTTCTATAATAATAATAATTAATAGCAATATTAATATTAATTGCTGGATTAATCGATTGCTTGAAAATAAGAAACAAACTGCAAATTTGCTTTTTTTATTTTTTGAAACAAAAAATTTTGAAAATTATTCAAATTTTTTAATGAAAAAAGGTGCGAAAAAATAGCAAATGCCAAAAATTTGATAAAAGACACAAATTAATTTAATTTTTTCCAGTAAATTTCTCAATTTTCATTCAAAACAATTATTTAAATTTTGTTTTGAAAAATCTATAAAATTTAAGAAACAAATGCTTTTAAATTTTGAAATTTTTATTTTTATCAAATTTTAGTAATTGAAAAGCATTATCATTTTTTCAAACCTGTTGATATTGGAATAGAATTTGTTGCAATGATAGTGGATGGCATTTCTTTTTCTTCCGAGCAACGAGGCGTTGACAATTTCACATCCTAAAATTTAATCAAATAATAAACCAATTAATATGAAAATTTGGTAAATAAAAAAGGAAAAAAAAGGCACAAATTAATTAAACCTTTTTAATGGATTTATAAATTTTTATTAAAGAAAGAAATTGTTTGATTTTTTCTTTTTTTTATTTGGAAATGATTTATAAACTTCTGTTTAATAAATTTTTTTTATTTCTAATTTTCATTGATGAATTTTTACATTTTTTAATTTTTACTACTTAAATTATTAATTTCCTTTTTGTTTTATTATATTTGAATGATAAAAATTTTAAACCTCTGACATATGTTGCTCAGTAAGTTTAGCAATATCA
>NW_018111457.1:0-1054 GCF_000183805.2 Loa loa | reverse complement strand
TAATTCTTTACTGCTTGTTCCCGGTAATTGTCCATTAGTATTTCCCATCCACTGTTATATGTAACTGCTCTGAAGCACTTGGTGCTAAATCCGAGTTGTGGCAGATGTTAAAGTATTCTGAGAAATACTCATTGCCCGAATGATCTTGTTTACCTAATAAGATTTGATCGGCAATGTGATGATTTCGTGTGTCTACCAAAGTATGCCCTAAATGCGGATTTCATTCCGTTTAGCCTAAAATTATCACACTGAGTCAAACGAAATGAACGGTTAGTACCCTTTTGGTTTCGTGGATCAAATGGCGCACTACTATTTCCATGCATTTATCACTATTTACTGAGGTTAGAAAAATATTGCAGTAAGTATTGAATTTTGAATTGCCACTTCACTGTCATAAGTGTTTTGCAATACATTTTCATGCGAACAAATACGTTAAAAAGTTCTTTTGCTAAGCATAAATTTTGTAAAACTAACTTCCAATACCGCGGTGTTGCTTCTCGTGCCTTTGTAGTAGACGCTTGGAAGAAAGCAAACAGCCACAAATTTCACATGGAAATTTAGTTTGATGTTTTACGTAATGCTCTCGAAGTCCCTTTAAGGTAAGGAATTTCTTTCCACATGTGGGCCAAGTGCACTTATATAAACCTTGTTCCTTGTGCGTTTCAAAGTGTTTTGAATATTCCTTTCTCATCTCCATAGTCGCATTACAATAACGACATTCATACTTCTGTTCGACTGAAAAACTAGTATGACGTTTGTGTTTACAAATACCATTTTATATGATAATTAATGAATATAAATTGAAAAATGACTGTGTTAGCATCATTCATTAAACCTATCAAATTACATTATGATTAACTTAGATTACGGGATTCACTTTTTTAAAGCATATCATAGATTTCTTTTTAAACAAAGAGCTCATTCTCAATGTTGTCTCCAATGGAAGAATGTCGGATGAAAAGTAATTCTGAATTTTTCACTGCAACTGGATAGAATTCGGATTTGGGATTCTTTGCAGCTTAGATCTTCATGCAATTGAGTTAAAACATAAACT
>NW_018111456.1:0-1054 GCF_000183805.2 Loa loa | reverse complement strand
AAAAAAAAAAAAAAAAAGGAAACATTTCACCCAATTCGAATCATCCTTTACGATTTCAAAATAGAGATGAAAAATTCACCTACTAATTAAAAATTCTTTTTAAAATTTCAGATAATTTTTAAATTTTCTAAAATAATTTTCTTTTTAATGATTCTATTAAAGATTTATGTGTTGATATAAAATGCTTCTATCAGTTAACATGTTAAAAGAGTTTCATCTATTGCACCGTATTTTTGATAATATCAGGAAAAGACGAACGAATCATCCGTTCAATCAATTTTGTTTTTAGCTCCAGAAATGCATCAAGAAAAAAGGAATTAATTTAAATCTAAGAAATTTATCATTTTATTTCTATTTTTCTTTTCTAATTCATTACACTTATTTTTTTTCCGCCAAACTATTACTGTCTTTTTTTTTTTTGCAAAATAAAAAAAAGAAAGAAATTGATTGTAAAAAGAAAAAATAAATTCAAATTTTGCACTTGTAGTTATAAGTTAGTGAATATGCATTCAATATGGCTGATTGTGTTAAATAATTTCATTGGCTATGAAAAAATGATGGACAAGTTTGAATGTAAAAATTTATTTTATGAAATTCTTAAAAAAAAAAAATGTCTACTTTTATCATTTTGAAATTTATTTTTTAAGCTATTTTTCAAAGATAAAATTTGTTTGGAAAAAAAAAACGGAAAAGAAAAATTTTTATTTTAAAAAGGATTTAGGTTTTAGTAGTATGAAAATATTGATAAATAAATTTTTTTTTCTTTTCACAGATATATTTCAAAAGAAAGGCAATATTATATTAATCAATAAATTATTTGTTTATTTGAAATAAGAAAATAAGTCTAATTTTAATGAGATTATCCGATAATATGAGACTAAATTATAATTAGCAATAATAATAATATTAATATCAATATAATATTGATAATAAAAATAATAATAATAATAATAATAATAATAATAATAATAATAATAATAGCAACAATAATAATAATAATAATAATAATAATAATAATAATAATAATAATAATAATAATAATAATAATAATAAT
>NW_018111455.1:0-1056 GCF_000183805.2 Loa loa | reverse complement strand
GAAATTTTCCTTCATTTCAATCAGTGATAAGATTTAACCAACGAGTATTTGTCATTCTTAACAAATATTCACGAAGGATGTCAGGGAAAATTTTTAAAAATTTACACTATTAACATGAAACATTAAAAAAAATAAATGTATAATTTTCGAAATATTATTTATCCATGCTCATTATAAATTTAATTTGATATAAAACATCAGAAACATTCGATCATTTCATTACAGTATATTTTGTAAATGATATTATTATCACATACTAATATCAAATCATCATTTTCTTCCTTTTTTTTTTTTTTCTTATCAAATATGTTGTTAAAATAAGATGGATAGATTAAAATTAAAATCGAAATTTTGGATTAATACTTTAATGCTTATCTTTGCTTTTTTTTTGCATCTATTTTACTTTTTTTTTCTGCTTATCACTGTCTGAAAAAAGAAACGATAAAAAATAAAAAAGTACACAGAATATCATATATATCTTATTTACAAAAAATGCCTTCTTCACGTAATCCATTTTATTCACGTTAAATTTACGCTATTTACGTTAAACATATCATTTACATAAGGCTGAAATCATTCTTGTATGATGTTTGCCCTAAGTTAACTTCAACGATAGTAGGTAGTACTTCAGTTACCGATAAATGTGATATGTTTGCCAAATTACAGGTAAAATTTCAATTTTATTTATTTAAAATTTTTGAGCATAATGCCTCAATTTAAGTTGAATTAGGCAAAGTTCGCATGAATTTCATTTGAATTATTTCGAATGTTATGTTAAAAATTTACTTTGCTTGTTCATCTTCAATCAAAACATTAATGATTTTATGAATATAGCATTGGGCTGTCCGAAAATTAAACCTTTATTAATGAATTATTTATTAGCAATTGACAATCTCTCAGATTTTTTTATAATTTTGTACTTTCAAGGAGAAAGTTTGGAATGTTTTAATGAATCGCTTTAATTGTAAATTTATTAATATTCGGCACTCAATTTACCTTACATTCTATTAATATTATATTGAAAGTTTACAAATATACAAATGAATCTAATCCTTT
>NW_018111454.1:0-1056 GCF_000183805.2 Loa loa | reverse complement strand
AAGTTAGAGGATAGAAGATAACGCTGCAATATTTCTAAAATTTTAAAATTTTAACGCAGTTCGAACTTGATAGTTTCGTATAATTTGAGGAACCACAAAAAGAACCGTTGGATTTATCAATGTCAGGAATGTATGAACGACGGATTGGACCGTCAGATCTATCAGCGCCTTATGTGAGAGAGGAACAAATAGAATTCAACGAAATTGATCAGAATGACGCAAGCTCGTTGAACGCACCAATTCAAGAAGTGAGAAGGGAACAAACAAGTATAGGAAATATGCCGAAGAAAAAGTGGCTTAAGAGGTATCAAAATGAAACGTCCAACGAGAGATATCAAAATGAAACGTCCAACATCCAAACAATCGAAAGGAAACAGTCCAAAGGAAACAAAGGTAACATCAAAAGAAAGCATCCAGAGCGTTCGACTCACACGGATGAAAAGCGGTTCAAATGCGAAACATGTCTGGTGAGCTTGGCTTATCTATCGCAATTGCTTAAACATATGAGGGTTCATACCGGTGAGAAGCCGTTTTCTTGTCCGGAATGCACGAAGAATTTCACCGAGAAAGGGAGCTTGCATAAACATATGAGGATTCATACCGATGAGAAGCCGTTTTCTTGTCCGGAATGCAAGAGGAATTTCACCGAGAAAGGAATTTTGCTTAAGCATATGATGATTCATACCGGTGAGAAACCATACAATTGTTCAAATTGTGGGATGAATTTCACCCAGAAAGGGAATTTGGATAAACATATAAGGAGGATTCATAGCGGTGAGAAACCGTACAGTTCTTCGGAATGTGGGATGAATTTCGCCGATTCATCAAGTCAGCTTAGGCATTCGAGGACTCACACTAATGAAAAACCGCACGCTTGTTCTGTGTGCAATAAAAAATTCTCGCAAAAAGGTAATATGAAACTTCACATGAAGATTCATAACAATGATAGGCGCTGATTCAACTGCCCCGTATGCAGCAAGGCTTTTCTGACGGAATCTAATTGGGAAGAACGCATGATGAATTGCGTCTTGAATGAAATTATAGACGCATTTTTAA
>NW_018111453.1:0-1057 GCF_000183805.2 Loa loa | reverse complement strand
TCATTTATCAAATCATTTATCATTCATCATTTCTTTAATTTCAATTCAATTTATTTATCATTTATCAAATCATTTATCATTCATCATTTCTTTAATTTCAATTCAATTTATTTATCATTTATCAAATCATTTATCATTCATCATTTCTTTAATTTCAATCTTTCAACATACCATTTTCATACGGTAGAATTATCGAAATAATTATTGGTATCTGGTGAAATTATTTCATAAATTGATAAACAAATATTTGTTCCATTTGTCTTTTTACATCAATTTACCCATTTTAATTGTTGTTCTTTTTTATAATATACTTAAATTAAATTAAACTTTTCTATCGAGCTTATCATCCTCTTATATTTTCAATGTTTCATTTAGATGTATTTGCTAACTTTTATTGGCCTGAAAAATCTGAAATTAAAATGCAAATTGAAAATTTGATTAAATAAATTTGCTTACCAATTTCTACAATATCAATGAAATGTGTAGTAAAATTACTTTCATACACTTGTTAAAATGTCATTTCAATTTATAAATTAATCAATCATATTGGTTAATCATCAATTTTTTGCATGTTAAAATATAATTGCAATAAATAAATACATCCTTAAAGGAATTTAATTTCATCAAATTCAATCATCAATTTCTTGCATCAATTTCATGCCATTCATATTATTTGCTTCTTCTCAATAAACAATCAAACCTTTAATTAATAATCGATTAATTTTTATTCAATGAAATTAATTAATTTTTATTTAATAAAATGTAATATTCGTGTTGCATAAATATAACAATAAATAACAATTCCATTTTCATTGCACCACTTTGTAATCATTGCATAATTAATAATGCAATTATTATTCATTCTTTAATAATTTTTAAAATTTGATACTTTTAAAATAATTGATTTTTGATAGTTTTCATTTTTTGCTAATTTTTTCCAACACTTTTTTTCCTTTGATAGTTTTCAAAATTTGTCACTTTTAAAACAATTAATTTTTGATAATTATCATTTTTCGATGGTTTTTTCTTTTAAATGCTTTTTTTTTTTTTGTTATAG
>NW_018111452.1:0-1058 GCF_000183805.2 Loa loa | reverse complement strand
TCAGTATACAAAAGTAATTATTTTCTTTTTTTCTTTTTTTTTTTTTTTGCTGCATTTTATCAATTACTGTTAAAAATATTTACGATTAGGCACAAATACAACTATTCAGAGCATTAATGAGCTTAATTAAAAAATTAATTAAATGAGGCATTTAAAATAAATTTAAGCATTAATATGACAAAATTATGCTTGGATGAAAATGTTGCATGGTAAAAGTATGATCGATTTTTTAGATGACAATGACAATTGCATGAGAAATGTGACAAATTTCCGTTTTGCATTATATGAAAACTAAATTTTCTCTATTAAATTGTGAGAAATTTTAAAATATTTATCAATTTAGTAGTAAATATATTCGATGAAATCATTTATGCTTTGCTTTCTCATATCGATAATCATATATGACTAAAGTTAATTTCATCTAATTAGCAAAAAAATAAGAAATATATGAGAGATTTTATTTCTTTCTATCTGTGATAATTTGATAATTCATTTATCCCTAATATCAAGAATGATAAGAAAGCTTAAAGATTGAACATAAATGAGCTTAAACATATCAATTTTAAACTTTGAAAAAAATCAGGAAAACTTTTTTTGACTGATAACAATTGATATGATTTTTCATTTATCATTTATTTGAAATTTATTTATTTATCAGTTTAATTAGCTTATGTTACAAATGGATTATAAATTTAATTTTATAATTTTTTTTTTGTGTTAAAATTTATATTTTGAAAATTTTATGCTTTTTTTAAATTTTTTTTTTTGTAAATTTTAAAATACTTTTTTTTTAAAAATGTTATATTTTTTTTCTTTGTTGATTTTAAAAGATATAAATTTTGGCGAAAAAAAGAAAAACACAATAAACGATTAAATGTTTGAGTTTTTGAAGCGCAAAATGGATGAATGATTAGCGCTTCACAATTTTTTCCACAAAATACTTTCATCTTTTCCATCCTTCACATCGATTCTAACTTAGCTTTTTTCATTTCTCTTTTGTTTACTGAAATAAATCTTCAAATGTTGGGGTAGCTTTCAATAAGATTTAAAATATTATA
>NW_018111451.1:0-1059 GCF_000183805.2 Loa loa | reverse complement strand
TATATATATATATATATATATATATATATATATATATATATATATATATATATATATATATATATATATATATATATATATATATATATATATATATATATATAAAAGAATTCCGATATAATCTAAGGAAAAAAAAACGAAAATTTTTTTCTTTGCATTTAATTTTTTTTCGGTTCCAATTGAGTCGTAAAATAAGTAAACAATGATGCTCTTTTAGCTTAAGCTCATACTTTAAAACAAATTTAATGCTTTTGATATTGATAAGTATCAGTAGGCAATTTTCTTTCAAGAATTATATTGCGCATTGCAAATAATTTTATTTTGAACACAAAGATGAGTGGGAAAGAAGAGGAATGAAGAGAGAGAGAGAGAAAAAAAAAGGAATCATTTTAAAATAGAATGGTGGTGAGCGGATGAAATAAAAAGCTTAAGTGAGAAAAGATGCTACTCCAATAGCATTCTTTTATAATCGTTGACAAGGAGTGATTTAGGATGAAGCCTTGAAAAGCTTAAAAGCTTTCATTTAATTCAGAAAAATAAAAGAACTGGGGGGGGGGGGAAAAAAAAAGGAAACGAAAATATATTGCAAATTTTGCAGACAATTTTTTGACTAAAAAAAAAAAGTTGGCGAACCTATAATTATTGTCTTCCATTTTTTCATTCCTTCTTTTTTTTTTTTTTTATTTTCAGGAAAAGAATTTCAATAATGACAATAATTTTCCGAAAGAAAGGCTAGTTTTTCACTTTTTTAAAAGAAAAAAAATTTTGCATGAAATAATTGCATTAATAAGAATTATTTGTTTGTTTAAATAAATTATTTTTAAATATTTCGTAATTTATGTTTACTAATTTCTAATTTAAAAGTTACAAAAAAGGAAAAATTTATTGAATATTATTAATTATTATAATATGTAACAGGAATAGATATGTAAAAGATAATGAAATGATTATTACATCACACTTAATGAATCATTAATAGAATATATGTCAACATAATTTATAACAAATATTCGTTGTTTTTATAAAATAGAATTACGTAAAAACAAGAAAAACAAATAA
>NW_018111450.1:0-1060 GCF_000183805.2 Loa loa | reverse complement strand
CTCTCTCTCTCTCTCTCTCTTTCCTTTACTAGTTTTTGAAGATTTATAATGAATGGAATTAAGAAAACATAATGAATTTTAATATTTTTAAAAAAATTACACTATATCTTATATGAGGAATATCCGATCAATTTCTGATAACATTTCAAACTTACCGATAAGCAAAGTCTATGTGACAAATGAAAATGACATAATCTGTAAGTAAAGTATATGTGACAAATGAAAATGACATGGTCATTTTTGGATTCTGTTTAGATTTTGTATATCCTTGCAAAAATATCAATTATGATTTAGCGTAATTTTTCGATCCTATATGATGCATTTACGTTTACGTTTACGTTTTACGTTTACGCTTTCGTCATACATTTCTTCTAAAGTTTATTTTATTTGTTAATATTTTTATTTTTAAATATTTTTAATTTCTAAAAAAATTTTTAACTGTGTGTTGATCAAAAAATTAATCCTAGAATTTATCCTAAAATTTAAATATTACAATTATATAAATAATAAATAATTTATAATTCATTCTTAGGAAAACAACTGAAATTTGATTCTTTCTTTTTATCATTCAAATATGAAATTAAAAATTACCATTTTAATTCATTCCACATTCAATTTAAAACTAATGTTTTAATTTGGAAAATTACTGCATAATTAGAAGTAATGTTTTTATAGAAATTAAATTAATTCCACATTTTGTATTCAATTCCATTTCATTATGATGCATAGTTAGTAGCTATTAATTTCGATTTCATATTTCATTTTCAATTCCAATCTAACTTTTTAATTATAAATATAATTTAATTAACAATTTCATTTCTATTTTATATTCCACATCTTCCCATCAAAATATATTCTTTCATGTCTTATTTTTGTTTGATTTCTTTAAATAGCGAAATTAAATGATTGGTAAAAACTAAAAAGATAATAAAAAAAAAAAACTAAAAGATGAAATTTTTATTTTTTGAAAAGTAAATTCTTTTTAAGGTTAAAAGATAATAGAACATTTACTGAAATATCAATTACTTATATATATATATATATATATATATATATATAT
>NW_018111449.1:0-1061 GCF_000183805.2 Loa loa | reverse complement strand
AAATACAATTACGAAAAACAAAAAAAAAAAAAAAAAAAAAAAAAGAAAAGAAAAAGAAAATGAAATAAAAAAGGTAAATAAACAAATTTTAAAAAATATACATACATATAAATATAATATCTGAATGATAATACAGTTTATATTAAAGTTTTAGAATAATCACTTTCTAAAAATTACTCTCTATTAGGAGAAAATGAATATGAAATAATTTCGCAAATTTAATTAAACCTGTGGTGGTGGAATATGAGGAATTTCCGCTTGCGCTATTAGCTCATTGAAATGTTGGCCAAATGTATCATTTTCACCAGCTCTTATTACTTTCAATGTTTCTGATGTTTCAGGATTAAAATGTCGATCACTAGCGCCAAGCGCATGATCCGGTCCTGCACCAATTTGCTGCTTATATTGTTCTTCTGCAGCTTCACTAAAATATGCATCATTTTGAAAATCTTTTTGTTTTTTTCTTTTCATTCACAATAAATATTAGCATTAATTTTTGCTATGTAAAATTTAAATTTATTCATACAATAAGTTTTTTATGGCAATATTGACTTTTTTTTAAGCGACTTTTTTCTTTTTTTTCTTTTTTTCTCTTTGTTCTTTTTTTTTTTTTGCTTAACATTATGACAAAATTTGTATGGATGAAGTAGCATGGATTATGCTTCATTTTAATTATTCATCAATAAATTTGAATATGAATATGAAGATCTTTAGCCTACGTAATGTTACTTACTAATTCTATTTGACATTTAGTAATTTTGAAAAAAAATTTATGATTTGAAAAATGGATATAAAATCTTTGATATTTTAAAGAATAAAAAAATAAATTATTAAATGTTAAAAAAGCGAAAAAAAAGTGACGAATTAAATGTCAAAAACGGGGAAAAAATTACGGTTTCAATTTGTTAAATATTAGTATTGGAAAAAAATTATTAAATTATTTTTATTTAATTAAAAATGTTTCATGTATTCATTACTATTATTTCATCTCTCCTTTTTTTTAGTTTAAATTAAAATTTGCTCAGAAGCAATTATATTTTCAAAAAATTTTTAACATTTAG
>NW_018111448.1:0-1062 GCF_000183805.2 Loa loa | reverse complement strand
ACCATATCGTATAACACTATACGGAGTCACAACAATAAAAATAAACCCATAAAATCTTTCCCGATAGGTTCAGTCCGATTAAGGAAATTCTTTTTTTCAAAATCATATAACTAGATTTTCAGTTATTATGTCCTTTGAACTGTATGTTTAGATTTTACGCTCTTATTATGTCTTCAATTTCTTGTAACTAGTGAGCAGAAATTATTTGAATTTATTAATTTCTAAAAAGTCCAACGATGAAACATGACGATATCTTGAATTTATCATAAAGATGTTGTAGTGATTTATATACAAGTTTAGTCAGCAATTCCCAAAACATATATAAAACTGAGCGCAATTTCACTAGCATTTATAAAGAACCTTATCGAAAATGCTTTTTGCATGAATATTCTCTGAGAAAATTGAAAATAGTTTGCATTTATCTGAGCTGAAAAAAAGTGTCAAAACAAATATACCACTATGATGTCCGCTTTCGTCACTAGTTGATTCAATACCATTCATCGAGTAGCTGACCTTTGGATGGGGTGTAGTCAACATGACCAGTGGCGGATCACCAATGTGTACATTTTCTACTGTCACTTCGATACTGGAATTAAAATTTATATAAAGTTATTAGTCGTCTACTTGTGTCTACTTCTGTTACAAATGTTGTCCGCAGGCTTGCAATGTTAATGTTAGAGGTTATTCTGAACTGTGTTCAACGACAACCATACATAAGGTTCATTACAGGAACCGCTACGATATGGAGGAAAGTCAAGTAGTATGCAGATTTTTAATTCAACTTACTGGCAAAGTGTATGTAAAAAAACTGCATTTTTCAGTTCAGATTATTTCAGCTTAGGAGAAATTCCAGGTACAATACTGCTACCAGAAATAGAAATAATGTGAAAAAGGTAGTTTAGTGCATAGGTAGGTAGGTGAAAAAGGTAATTTAGTGCATAGGTAGGTAGGTGAAAAAGGTAATTTAGTGCATAGGTAGGTAGGTGAAAAAGGTAATTTAGTGCATAGGTAGGTAGGTGAAAAAGGTAATTTAGTGCATAGGTAGGTAGGTGAAAAAGGTAA
>NW_018111447.1:0-1062 GCF_000183805.2 Loa loa | reverse complement strand
ACCTGTAAATTTAAATGTATAGTGTTTTCCTTTTTTTTTATAATGAATGTTTTAGAGAATATTGTCCAACAAAAAAACTTCATAAATATAACAGTTATCAAACATTAATTTTTGTTTACTCACCTAATAGTTTAGTAATGGAATAGTGAATGTGAATTAATTCACTTACTAATTACTTCATTATTTAATACCCAATTAACTAACTCTATCCATTTTCCAATCCAATTGATTAACAATTATTTTTTATAGTATGCAAATTTTTTGAAAGCTCAAAGTGAAATGTATGACATCATTGGTAATATACAACGAACGATGTATACTGAAATTCAGGATCAGGTATGAATGAGATAGGATGGATGAAAAAAAGAAAAAAAGTTATTGCGAATTAAGTGCATTAATTTGATAAAACACGAAAAATTTTCATTGCATCATATTCCATTCATTTAATGCTTTGATAAGCAAAATTAATTAAATTGCATAATTTTTATAGAATTTTTCGCAAATTCATCGCAAAACTTCAACTTTTCTTTTTGCAATTTAATATAAACTTAATTAATAATTACCAAATATTTCGTTTAACACATGAAATTATTGAGGTAACAAATAAGCTAAAAGCTTGGGTTTTATCTGATTATGGACGTATTATAAATTCAATCGAAATATTAAATGAGAAACGATGGCAAATGGATATGGTAGTAACAGAAGCTAAAAAGAGTGGTTCAAAGTAAATGTTTTAGATATGAATGAAAAGAGAAATTTGATAAATTTCATGAATAAGAAATATTTCAATCAATGGTTTTTGCAACTACCATTGTTAGGGAAAATGTTTCGATCGATGATTGTAATAGATGCTTATCAACTATTTTGAATTATTTGGTATTATAATATCGTTTGCAATACTTTTTATAAACATTTAGGGATGAAAAATGGAAACAGCTAAAAACTTTAAGCTGGAACAATCTCGAAAAGATTATGAAATGCAGTTAGCTTTAGTTCAAGTAAGTTCAAATTTGTGCGCATAGCTTCTAGACATATATTTCTTTTTGTGATAAAGACACCTGG
>NW_018111446.1:0-1062 GCF_000183805.2 Loa loa | reverse complement strand
CTAATGTCTTTTCCTGTCCTTTGTATTGTTGACATCATTCTTTTAGCAAATGTTGATCTGGTGACATTAGCTTCATTTCTTTGACTTCATCAAAAATCTTTTCAGTTTTTCATTTACCTGTTGCGCACCTTCCATTATAATGGTAGAACTATGCCGGCTTATAACACTAAAATAATATATTATCGTAAATGTTTTTCAATGGATCAATATAAGCAGATAGTTGTAATAATGATTTTATTGATTTGCTACAAAATAATTATCAAAGGATATTAAGGTTAGAGTTGATTGGCTAAATTGTCATTTATTGTCACTTGTAGGAATTTGATTAGGGTTTGATTTGTTTAGTAGAAATTTGATGAGAAATAGATGATGATGGAGTTGAAATGAATCAAAGCACGTTGTTGACTGATTGAGTTCAAATGAATAATCAATTATTGATCATTTGTTTTCTCAGATACTTCTCAGATAGCGAAAATTGTTTACAATATTCTAACAATTGTATCATATAAATTTGATATTAGATCAGACGTTCTTTACAATATTGATAATTGGAAATGGATAAATGATTTATTATTTAAAGTATCGAAAATATTTAATTAATTTTTTTTTGTATTATGAATCATTTGTACAGATAATATTGTCAATAAAATAACTATTATATTACAAATTTTTGCATTATTAATTCAATTCGATTTATTTCGGATTATTTCTATAATACTTCGATTATTTCGGTAACATTTCTATATTATGAAATTATTTCCATTTTTTCAATAATTAAAATGCACTTTCCAGTTTTTTTCTTTTTTTTTAATATTGAAATTAGTTGAAAGTTTAACACAACACATTCATTATTTTTCTTTTTTTTTTTTTCAACAAAGCAAGCAATGGATGTCATTTGTCGAATAATCGTTATGAATGTCATCTGTCGCATAATCGATCCTTTTCATTAAATTGTCAAATTTTTATGTAAAATAAAAATTATAGTTATCTTTGTTTATTTATCTTATTTATTTATTCATTTGTATATTTGTTTATTTGTTTAATTTATTTTTCGTCTGTTTG
>NW_018111445.1:0-1063 GCF_000183805.2 Loa loa | reverse complement strand
TTATTATTATTATTATTATTATTATTATTATTATTATTATTATTATTATTGTTATTATTATTATTATTATTATTATTATTATTATTATTATTATTATTATTATTATTATCAGTTATTATTGGTACTGTTATAGGTCAAAGTGTAAATGTAATTAAAAGGAGAGAGAGAAAGAGTGGTAAAGTGGTCGAGAAAGGAAGAGGAGGAGAGAGAAAGAAATGGATAAAAGAGAATTGAAAAGAGAAAATAGAGGAACAATTGATAAATTTTAATTTTAATTTTAGTAAATAAAAAATTTTCTTTAATTTAAAATCCTTTATTGTTTTCGATATTTTCGATTGTATAATTATTACCAGAGAATTTTCTCGACAACTTTCTAGTTTTTATTAACTTAAGTTAATTAATACACAATTTTGCTTTTTTTTTTTTTTGCAAATTCCTTTTATACCATTCTAAAAATATTAACTTTTAAATTTTGAGCACTTTAATTAAAGTATATTTTTATACATGCTTATACAGCAAATTTATTTTTCATATCATCTTAAATTTTATATATTAACCTGATAATTTATTGTAATCAATTAATGGTAATCAAATAGATAAGCGATAATAATTATTGTTTTATATTCCATTTAAAAATATAGCAAAAATTTTTATTACTCACATATTATCCTAACATTTCACTGATAAATTTCTATCACTATGCTATTTATTCAATACATTTTTGATTCTTTTTGCATAGTTTTGTCAATTTTTGACAAATTTTTTATTTAT
This sequence comes from Loa loa, assembly GCF_000183805.2. Lineage (NCBI taxonomy): Eukaryota > Metazoa > Nematoda > Chromadorea > Rhabditida > Onchocercidae > Loa > Loa loa. The sequence goes on along the minus strand of NW_018111445.1, from coordinate 292 downwards.
TGTAAAAATTTATCACATCAATTAATGTTAATTAAGGAATTTCGTTTAGTAGCAGAAAAATTGCGATGATTCAATTTCAATTCATTGTTTTTCGTTCTTTTTGTTCAATATTTTTTTTTTTAAATTTATTAATTATATTAATTATTACTGGAATAAAATAATAGTGATGAATAGAGTACCATTATACCAGTATTATTTTCTTTCTTTTTTTTTCGATTACCTTTTCCTCTATTGATAATAATAATTACCACTAAAATAAATAGTAGTATTTTCCTGATAACAGTAATTATAA
>NW_018111444.1:0-1063 GCF_000183805.2 Loa loa | reverse complement strand
GATTAACTTTTATGATGCAGAATTTATAATTTTGTTTTTTTTTTTACCATTGGATTACTCCAAGTGTTGCTACCTTGGGTATAATTTTGCATGGTACTTACAATACTGTAACTCATTTTCACATTGCTTTGAGTTTGGATGCTGCTTACGGTATTTTTTTGTGAATTAATTTGTGATTAATTAAATATTTAGTTTGACGGTATAATAATGGCTGCTATTTTTATTGGTACTAAAATGACTTTTTATAGCATATATGCATTTTCCTTTTTTTTTTTTTTTCGAAATAATATCAAAGATATCATATTTGATGATATTTTGAACGTACAAACGATACTAATCCAATGATACTACATCATATTTCATCATTGTGAAATTAATCGATACGACAGCATGGGCAAATTTCATTTGAGTTTCAGATTGATCGTTGATCTTTGGTCATCTCGTTTATTTTTTTTCTCTCATGTCACACTCACATCATCGATTCTTCTTAATGCATTCGTTAAAATTAGTTTTTTAAAATTCAAGTTTCAGGATGTTCCTATCAAAGGTACCACTTATGAGATATCCGAAATTGTTGCAATATGCCAAAAATGATTCATTCAGTCATCCCTTATGTACACAAAAACAACCATCACAATTTAAGGTGTATTATTTTTGTTTTTCTTTTAGTTTTCGAAGATTTCATATCCTTCCTTTTTCTTATGTGTTTTGATTTTTCTTCTTCTTGACTTTTTAATTTTATATTGCTTTTTTTTAAATGAGGTTTTAACTGTTTCATTGTAAAATTATTTACAATTTTATTGGTTCAAATTTTCAGATTGAAAATCAAAATGAGCAGCAGTTTATGAAAGGAAAACTGGATAAAGGTATCAAAATTTCTTCCATTTCTTCTATTTGGTGCATTTATCATTAGCTAATGATGTAATAAATGATAAATTTTATTCCATAGTTGTATCAATAATTGTAAAAAGAAGAAAAAGGAAGATTTCAAAATTAGAAGCAAAAATTAAAGAAGGAGAAAATAAGCGATGATATTAGCTTTCAATCTGTGTAAATCATTTAA
>NW_018111443.1:0-1063 GCF_000183805.2 Loa loa | reverse complement strand
GCTGATAGTTTTGAATAACTAAATTTTGCTTTATTCTTCGTTCTTTCTCGGTTAGATGAGTGATATTTAAACCAAATTGGCAATTATTCCATACATTCATCAGATGGAAGATATCATTGTAACAGAACGCTAAGAAATTTTTTATTCCATAATAGCCAGTAAACGTGCCCTTATTAACCGTCAATTATATGTTATAAAGTCAAAATTTAAAAAAAAAAAGGAGAAGCGAGATCCTTTCATTTTATGCACAACCCGAACTCGTGTAAACATTTCCTGGTATGACAATCACTGTTGTTGTTGCATGGTTCGCCAGGCTCATATATAAGCTCATTCAGGATATTTTCACTAAAACCTTGCTTAATAAAGTATGGAATGTTTTCGATTAGTTCAATATGGCATAAATGAAAGGGAAATTGTTTAGGATGGATATTTTCTTGAAATACTAGTTTGAATTACAAAAACAACAAGCATAACAACCAGCATAGGTGCATTTAGGAGCATTTTCCTTTGACAATAATACAAAAGCTTACGCTGGCCAATAATGGCAAACGACCATCAGTCTCGTGCCACCATTGCAGTTTGTAGCAATGCCACAGCCAATTTTATACGTTTTACCCCAAGCCATCTGAAAATAAACGTTACAAAAAAATTTATAGCAAGTCTATTCCCTGAATATATAGGTCATATATATAGGTCATCTGATTTAATATGCAACTTTACCCTTCAAATCAAGGTTGAATTTCTAGAAAAGCAAACAAACATTTTAGTTTAAGAAATGACTTTCCACATCCTGCTTGATAAAATCAAGAAAAAAAACCGATCAATCTTTGCCTTTATAAAAAGTATGCTTAACTAAATGCTGGACTGAACTATTGTAATTTTCCGAATGCTTTTTTCACTTATCATTTTAATCTGAAATTCGTTCATAATAATGAAAACCAAATATATACTGATGCAAGTAAACACAAGTATATTCCTGTTTATTTTTTCAAAGTAGCAGAAATTTTAGGAATTTGGATCATTTAGCAGTATATTGCGCTATTTAGAATTTTAATTTCTTCCT
>NW_018111442.1:0-1063 GCF_000183805.2 Loa loa | reverse complement strand
TAATAAATTTACATATTTAGAATACTTTAATTATTTTGTCGATACTGTAATACGAAACATTGTGTGTGTGTGTGTGTGTGTGTGTGTATTTTAAGCACATTTTTATTGACATTTTTATTGAAAAATCTCCAAGTTTTCTTCAGACCTTCATTCCAATAAATACTCGAAATAATCGTAGCATTTACACACTGATCATAAGTATAGTGTTATATGATGAGATACATTCATCTTTTGATCACTCCATAGATTCGATGTGACATTTATTCATCGTCCTACCTCACCAAGAAGGTCAACTTCATTCAAATTTTTCAATATATGGTTTACCAGTTCAGCATTATTTCTCTTTCGTACCATATATGCGTTTATTTTATCATTTTGTATCTAAAAATTTCCTGATTTTATAGAATTTTTTCTTCTATTTGAAGTTTTTTTGTAGGAAAAAAGAAATTTTAATTATTTCCTTTTTTTCTTTTTTTTTTTAAAAAAAACCGCCTTATTGATAAATAGCATAAATTTTACTTGATGTCCGTCGTTTCTCCTTGGTAAACGTTCCGATAATTGCTCCATATGTTCATCATTTCTTCCTGATAAACGTTCAAATAATCGCTCCATTATTTGATCCTTTGGATATAACTGAAATTTTCATTTTTATTTTAAATGATCATATAGAATAGCTATTGTAATTTATTTATCAAATTTGATATGCAATAATCAATCATATCAATTAGAGAAACATTTGTCATTAATTTGTCAAACTTTAGTAATTAACAAAACTATAATATTAATGTATCTTTTATGCTCCCTAATCAATAATTAGATAATATTTTTCAGATATATTTTCAAATACAGATTTTTTCAAATAATATTTTTCTAATCATTCAATCATTCAGATTATATTTTCCTTAATCAATCATTTGATTGATAATTTAACGTTTAGCCGAAACGATAAGTTTGATGTTTAGAGTTAATGGTCGAAATGATAAGTTTGATGTTTAGAGTTAATGGTCGAAATGATAAGTTTGATGTTTAGAGTTAATGGTCGGAATGATAAGTTTGATGTTTA
>NW_018111441.1:0-1063 GCF_000183805.2 Loa loa | reverse complement strand
TATTATTATTATTATTATTATTATTATTATTATTATTATTATTATTATTATTATTATTATTATTATTATTATTATTATTATTATTATTATTATTATTATTATTATTATTATCATTATTATTATTATTATTATTATTATTATTAATTATTAATTGTTATTCGTAGTCAGTATTATTATCATGATTATTAGTGCAATCAATCAATACATCAATATTATTACCAGCCTATGATCATCATCATTATTACGGATAGCAATACTCCATATAGTATATCATCGATTATTATTTTGTTACCATTTATCTGCTCTGGAAATAGAAAAATTTTCAGCTATAAGTCATTTATCAGCCGTCAGCTAATAATATTTAAATTATTGTCATTCACAATTTCGAAATATTTTGGAAAATGTCACATATCATTATCAATGCATATATCAACATATCAGTGATACATTATCATATCAGCCACCAATCAATGATATCTAAATTAATGTCATTCATAATTTTGAAATATTTGGCAAAATATTCGTGCTAAAGCATACCTAAATTTTCTCTATTCATTTTTGCATAATTAATTAATTTACCTGCAAAAGAACAATTCCTTGAGGATTTAAATATCTTTTCATCATTTTTTTTTCGATTCTAAAAATAAACTTCAATTCATCAAACTTGATATTATCAATTAGCAACTAAATTTCATTGTAATTTTGCTAGCTTAATTAAATTAAGCAAATCATTTGATTTTAATTTGCATAGCTAATTAATTTCATGTTTAGATTTGAAATAAATTTATCCAAACTTTTCGAAAGTGCTTTCAAACATTTTCAATTATTCTTTTTAACATTGCGATTATCATTTCTATTATTACTTTTTTTATTGTTATCACAATTTTTGCCACAAATTACTATTGTTATTATCATGAGATCATTTTTATCATTGTTATTATTATTATTATTATTATTATTATTATTATTATTATTATTATTATTATTATTATTATTATTATTATTATTATTATTATTATTATTATTATTATTATTATTATTATTATTATTATTATTGTTATTA
>NW_018111440.1:0-1063 GCF_000183805.2 Loa loa | reverse complement strand
TTACTCTTAATTATCTCGATCTTTAACTTCTAACAATATACTTGTTTTTAAAAACATCATACTCCTCTTTCATATTCTCATCGTTCTCATTCAGAACGTTCGGATTTGAAATAGATTCTTTGTCCATTGTATCCTCCATTGCTCCTCTATCCATTCCTCCGGCACCGCCTTTCAGAATTTCTTCATCATCTTTGTTTAACTCTTCCAGATTAGCATCATTTGTTTCGTTCTAAAAACAAGCAGATAACAAATAAAACTCGAAAAATGTATGAATAACCATTTCCAGAACAAATATAAAGCAAAAAAGTTCATCCATATATTGGAACTCGAAGTTTCAGATGTTTTGGAATAAAATCCAAGTTCGAAAACTGAAAAATCATAATCAACAGTTTGAAAAGAATGAAAAAAAACACACTTACCATTCCAATAATTTCAGGAAAGGTAACATGAACGATTTACAGAGGTGCTATAACTTAACTGCGCTTTTTAAACATTGTTTAACGATCCACGCATGTCTTAAATATTTAAAATATCATAATAAATGAATACCAGGGAATCTCCTTGCATCTCCTTTTCATCTTTTTCAGTCACTTCTGTTATCGCTTCCTCACCAACATCATCATTCGATTGATTGTCATCCTCATCTAGTTTCTCGTTCATAACATGTTCCATATCGTCCTCTGACTTGTTTTCATTATCATTACCATCATTTCGATGTTCTTCAGTTTGTCCGGGATCCTCATTGTCCACATCATTGTCCAGTGATTCACGCTCATCCACATTCTCCATATCAGCATCATCAGCAGTATTATCATCTTTACTATTTTTGTCATCATCACCATCAAACATATCTTTATCATTTTTGTCATTTTTAAAATTCTGTTCATCGTTATCCGCCGCCATATTATCTGTTTTTCATTTGCACCTGGAACAGAACATCGTAAAGTAGGTAAATGCAATGAAACCAACAATATATGATTATTGACCGCTGCATCGTTAAAATGTTGGTTATTCAATCACCAGCTATCATCTGAGACGACCCATTTCATCCCTCTTCACCTTT
>NW_018111439.1:0-1064 GCF_000183805.2 Loa loa | reverse complement strand
GGTATTATTACAGAAGTAAAATAGTTACTTATAAACAAGATTTAATTTAAACTTAGAATTGGAATTAGTTTCAGTTGGGATATCAAATGATCAAATATTCGTGTTAGTATGCTTCACTTTCTTTTAGATGACCAGAAAAGTTGGGAAGCATTACGTGATGAAGGCGAATTCAACACAGATGAAGAGTTCATTGCTGAACTTGCTAATCCAAACAATGCATTAAGTGTCGAACGTTCAGAATGTGTCCAGGTATAATGCCATCCAGTTATTTAATCATTTTACTTTACCCTTCGGATACAAACGAATCATCAGTTATGAAGAAAGATCTCCTCCCTCCCCCTCTTTTCTTTCCATTTCTTTTATCTCTGTCGTTGCTCATCGACAAGCCACGAAAATATCCTCAGTTCACGAAATTATTATTCGACTTTACTATGGTATTACATTTTAGAAGACATGATTGATATGATTCTTTGATAACCCACTATTTAGTAGAAATCATGCAAGGTGATATGAGCAGAGATCATGTCGACTGTATTCATTACATAAACAAACGTTTTATGTGCATTCCTTCCTTCCTGTAATCTGCTAATGAAGTGTGAAAAGACTGTTGATTGAAGTGAAATAACTACTTATTGTCTGCTATATTTGCTATAGTTCAGATGCCAGTAACTCGATTGAAGGTGAAAGTTTTCAGAATGGAAGAACTGAATGATGAAACGTAGAAAAATGAAATACTCGTGCTTACATTCGCTTCTTCTGTTTTAGTTATAAACTGTAATTGTGGATGTGGTAGTTTAATTTTGCCATATTTCGTGATTATTCGTTGTTTTTGCAGGTGAGATGGATTCGATCGGATGAAGATGGTCTTACGGTGAGTGTTTGATTCACAAATTAATTTTCAATCCCTGCAAGTTGATGTCGATGATTGTTTTTTCACTGTTGATGATTGTTTCAATCATTTTCTATTATCCCGAGCATTCTCGTTGTCTTGACTTACTGCCTGGAATTGAGAGCAGTAATGCATTTAGGAATTTATTACATTTCTAATCATTTTAAAATAACCA
>NW_018111438.1:0-1064 GCF_000183805.2 Loa loa | reverse complement strand
ACGAAAACAAGTAACAAAATACAAATGAGTAAAAGGAGAATCATGCAAGGTGTAATTCAAAAAAGCATGCAAAAACTAAGTAATAAAGTAAATATTAGCAAAAAACGAAAAAAGCATACGAAATAGTAAGAAAAGCAAGTTGATGAAAAATAAAAATTAAGTCAAAAAAAAGCATGCAAAAATAGGCAATAAAAAACTTGTAAGTTAATTAGCAAAAAAGCATGCAAAACAGTAAGAAAAGCAAAAAGCAAAAATTGTTGAGAAATAAAAAGCATGCAGAAGTAAGAAGTAAAAGGTGCATAATTTAATTAGCAAAAAAGCATGCGGAATAGTAAGTAAGAAAAGATGTGCAAAAAATATAAGTTATTGTGAAATAAAAAGTTAGTCAAAAGCATGCTTAATTAATAAAATATATAGAAATAAAAGGAAAAATCATGCAAAACGTAATTCCAAAAAGAAAAGACATGAAGGGTAAGTCAAAAAAAGCATGCAAAAGTGAGTAAAATAAATATAAGTGAAATATAAATAAATAAAGAAAGCATGCAAAACACTAAGTAAAAAAATCATGTCAAAATTATGGAAGTAAGTAATAAAATGCATATGAGTAAAAGAAAAAATCATGCAAAACAGTAAGTGAGAAATATCATGCAAAATAAAAATGAGTTGAAAAAGATGATCGAAATTGAAATCAAACTGAGGGCACATAAAAGAAATACAGATAAATTGAGGTATCAATAAAACATAGAGAGTTTTTTAACAGAGTAGATGCTATAAATATGAGGGAAAGAGAAAAGAAGTTAAATTAAATTGAAAGATGCTAAAAATTAAAATACGTAAAATTGTCACGCAAGCATAAGAAAATATAATGATATAATAGTAAGAGACAGATAAGAAAAAAGGGAAAGATTAAAAAAAGTAAAAAGAAATTGATTCATAGTATTAAATATTTCTATCAAGAAGTAAGTGTGGATAGTGACATTCTTATTAATATGAAATTACAATAATTTAAAAGCAAAAGACAGGAAAGTGAAAAAACAAAAACAAAGTAATGCTTGAATTTAAAT
>NW_018111437.1:0-1064 GCF_000183805.2 Loa loa | reverse complement strand
GAAAAATTTTCTAATTGGTATAATTTATTGGATAGAAATTGAATTTTAATTGAAATTTTTGATTTTTGATTTTTGATTTTTTCTTCTAATTTAATCAAAAATCACAATTATAAACTTTAACCAATTTTTGTAAATTGGAATATATTTGTGTCATTCAAATGATTCGTTAAAATTAATTCATTCAATTATATTTATCATCGAAAAATAAACGTTGATGACGTTTGTTAATAGATGTTATCCACGTAGATTAATAGCCATTGGTCCACCTATTTTAATTGATGTTATTCATCTATCTTTAATAGGCATTATACAAATGAATAATATTTTACATTTCAATTTAATAAAATTTTTTCATTTCAGCAAGAAGGCATTTTTCAGCTTGTACTTTTAAACTTAAATTTGAACTAAAATTCCAATTCAACTAAAATTTGCAAATAATTTCAACAGAAACATTATTGATTTTTTTTAATGAATAAAATGAATGATTGAAAATAAACACTTTGCAAAAACGAAATGAATTAATAATTGAAATGATAATTAAATAAAAATATAAAATAATATTGTCAAAAATTTTTGTAAAATATCTTTTTTTTTATTTACAACAGCAATTTTCAAAATAATTGCAAAAAAAAGGAAAAACTAATTAAACAAGAAAAGGGAAGAAAAAAGATTGAAAAAAAGAACAAAATTATATGATTATAACATTTGAAAAATTTTTAAATATTTTATCAGAATTCATAAATTTTAACAATATAAGCATCATCATATATGTTTTCAATATTGTAAACTATAAAATTCTTACTTTCATCTTATTACTTGACATTATCCTTATTTAATTAACTTAAAACTTCTATGTTTATGACCGTTTAATATTTTAATTTTAGGTATTATAGTCTAACTTACAGAATATACTTTTACTAATTGCTTTTTTTTCTTTTTTTTGATCACTCATTGCCGAACAATTAGGGTAAAGTGAAGTTTGGCGGTATTAGTAGTTTCATTGATCATCAAATAATTAGGAATGATAGAAAGTTTGGCGGTATTAGTAGTTTCATTGATCATCA
>NW_018111436.1:0-1064 GCF_000183805.2 Loa loa | reverse complement strand
AATACTCGAACGGATACCGTATGTAACAAACAATAAAGAAACAAACTAGTTGAAGGTAAATGGGGAAAACCGATGTATTATTAGGCGTAGAAGGGATTGCAGATTTAATCATTTGTAATTCCATAAAGCGCTCACCACGGATGATTATGGAAACAAAAATAGGGGTGGTCGAAGGCGGCACACGGAAAACGACACAAGATAGTGATACAGGAAATAGAAATGACGAGTCTTATAAATTCCAAACAATTGCAAACATAGCAATGAAGGAATCGCAAATCCACATGGATCAGATTGAAGAAACGTGGAAATTAGAAGCAGTTGGGATTAGAGATTTAATGACGGGTTATCAGGATGAAAAAGCCCTTAAAGCTTTTCAAAAATCGCTCACCACGGACAAAGAAGGGAGATGTGTAGTGAGCTGGCCATGGAAGAACCAAGAGATAGCGCCAGCAAAAGGATATGGACTGGCATGGAGACGTCAACGAACTACAATACGAAGACTGGAGAAGTCTCCAGAATTATTGGAATGTTACGACGAGTATATTAAAACCTTACTTGAGGAAAGAATCATAGAAAGGATCAAGAATAAGAATAAAACATGCCCCACCAAGCGGTAATAATATCTCAGAAATCTACCACGAAGCTTATGGTAGTATTTGACGCATCAGCAAAGACGAACGAAGGCCTATCACTAAATAAATGTCTGTATAGGGGACCAGCAATGATGCCATCATTAGTAGGAATTCTATTACGAGCCAGACAAGGACGTCACTTGGTGATAGCCGATGTTTTTAGAGAAAGCATTTTCGTAAGTGAGCCTAGAACAGGAAGACGAAGGAAGTGACTCAAGAAAACCTAGCTACTTACCGATTCACGCGAGTTTCCTTCGGCGTGGTATCATCACCTTTTCTGCTGGCCACTGTCATTAGACATCTACTGAATGAAGAAAGCTCTAAATTATCAGCAGAAGTAGCAAAGAATCTTTGTGTTGATAATGTTGTATTAACCGCGAGAAGTGAGTTAGAAAGTAATAGAAAAGCACCAGGAAGCAAAAAGAACTCTTT
>NW_018111435.1:0-1064 GCF_000183805.2 Loa loa | reverse complement strand
TTTTATTTGACCATCTCGGTAATGCAGTATTCTACGTCGACGGTTTAACTCGTGGTTTATATGCTCAGACATCATGGGGATTGCCCTGTAAAACGATATGGAGAAGAAATCCGTTATTTTCATTATTTACAATCAATTCATTATAGCTTATTAACTCATTTCAATTTCCCTTATCTCCTACAGTTACTAGTAATTGGAATCACAGAATTTGGCGGACATGATTTTTTGACGTTGGTGTCGGATTGCCGAAATTAAAGCTACGTTCAAACAAAATTTCCACAATATCCAACGAACGAATGCTCAACAATCAACAGAATAGCTTCCCCGACACTTGGGGAATATCTGTAGCGTGATAATATATAAGTGAAAGAAAAGTGCTAACTTGCTAAGATTTCCTAAATCTTTGTGGGGCAAGTGACGAACAATTATATGTCCCACTTGTCCAAGAGCAGAGACTAGTTCATTATTGGGATACCGAAATTTAGTTTCAATCTTTCTTTTTTTGGGAGTGCTGGGTCCTTTTTCATCCGTTCCTCCTGGAAATTTAATTAATTCGTCACTAATGTTCTTGTTCTTCACATATTTAAGCAGGCAAATTCATTCAAATTTCCTTATTATGTACTGTGGACCACTTCAAAAAAAGTTCATTTAAATTTAAAATTCGAAAATTAGAAGAGTCTACCTGTTGCTGATGTAATATTGAATGATATCGTATGGCTTACAATGAATGTGAGAATGGCAAGATAATTAAAATCCATTGTTGCCAAAAGCTGTAAATTAAGAATACACTCAATGATTTGAATAATCTTAAGGTATTGCCGAATTTTTTTTACTATTACAAGTGAATTTCGAGTTTTTTAAGAATAGATTCCATCATTTTGAATGTATAATAAATCTGGTTGCTAAAGGATGCAATTTTCCTCGAGTAATTCGCAAAACAAATTTTTTCATTTCGCCACTTTATCGTATGCTTCTTTTGATGAGTAACGGCGGTAAATGATTAGTAATATATATGAGATTTGCGCCCAAATTCGGTTGCTTCAGTAAGGATAAGCTATATTATT
>NW_018111434.1:0-1065 GCF_000183805.2 Loa loa | reverse complement strand
CAGTTAGCCAGCTAACAGAGTACTTGCGCGAAGACGAGGATTTTGACACTGGAGTGAAGCGTAGGTTTGATTGGGATGGCTCTGCACACGACGTGTCTTTTCATTGGTAGAAAATCTTATTGTTATTGTGCACCTGAAAAATCGAAAATAAATTAATGCTTAATACAAGAATATTTCTCGTATTTGACATTATTTGGAAAGAAAAGTCCCACTTACCAGGAATGTAATAGTGCTGAGCTTCGTCGCTTCTACCAACTAGCTCTAGTCTCCTTCGTTTAGCAGCCCTTTCACTTATGACGGCCTTCGTGGCCATGGGGCACCATTCTAAAGAATGGAGCTCCATCGTTGCTGCTATTTCCTCATCGGAGCTAACGTGCGGCATGTCAATGAAATGACCACACTTCTGACAAAAGCCTGAAATGAATGTTTTGTAACAAAAGGTGTTTCACATTTCAATAAACTTTCAAATTCAAAAACTGCTCTTTCTCTTAGTAATACCAGTAATATACGAAGTGAAACTTACCGCTTTGTCGGTGCATTCTACTGGCATGAATTCGCCATCCCTTCAAGCTCCCAAATTCCTTCGGGCACATACCGCACCCTGAAAATATGAAAAGCGTTTCCAAATGCATTCAAATCATTCATATAAAACATTTTCAACACAATAATGAAATAAATTAAAATTTACCAATTGTGGTCGACCCGTCAGCACTTCGAGTGATCGTGTACGGGTCGATTTCCGGCGCGATCAGCAGCCGTCGGTATTTCGCCGGTAAACCTTCCACTACCGGCGTGTGGAAGGGTTCCGCATTTGCTGATACTGCGTCACGTTCTTCGTCTTCTTCCACAACTGGGACCCGTATGGTTCGGGAACGCCTGAAGTATATCCATTCAGGTATTTTTTTAAACTAGTCATTATGAGATTAATTTCTTATCTAATATTCACTTATTAAGCATATTACAAAATCTCTTCTTTGTCTAACTATACTGTGCAATGATTCAGAAACTCGGACTACGCAGGGCGATAAATTAATTTAATTTAATATTACATTTCGAATTAAGCTG
>NW_018111433.1:0-1065 GCF_000183805.2 Loa loa | reverse complement strand
TTTAACTTTCATTTCTTTTTAATTCATTTTAAATTTATTGATGAATATTTTCGGGACATAAAACTTAAATGAAAAAAAAAAAAAAAACTAATTCTGTAACCATCTTTCTTCTTTTCCTTTGATGAAATTCCTATTCTGTAAAACTACCGTATTCTTATTTTTTCCTTCAACTTCAAGTATTTTTTTGTAAATTTGAAACTTTCATAATCGGTAACATTTATTTAATGCAGTACATTTTCTATTATCATCAATCTGACATTTATAACTTTATCCATTTAATAATATAAATTTAAATTTCGAATATATTTGAAATTCATGCTTTGATCAAAAATACAGTAGGAAATCAGTTATGTGACAATTATTAAATTAAAACTTTGAAATGATTAAATTCATTAGGCAAAAAAAAAAAGAGCTCAGAATAATCAAATTTATTCCACTGAATTATAAATTGATAACAGTTAAGTTTAGATTTATTAAAATATAATGTATGACATGTAGAATTCGTTAACAAAAACGACAAGTTTGAGTAGGTAAATAGTACGATGATATTAGTATGACTAAAAAAATGTACAGTAATACTTTCAATCATGCTAATTACTCCTTGTTTACACTTTTTTTTTTTTTTTTTTGCTAATTAGAAAGAATGAAAGTGGAAATTAGATTTGAACTAAATGTGACTATTTTTTTTTAGAGGAAAAGTTGGTTAAAAATTATGATTACAGTATCAAATGATTGCTTGGAACCAATCAAAAAGGCCATTTGTACTCTTATGATCTTTTCTCTGTCGCACTTCGATTGATGGTATTTTTTTTAAACAATTATATTAAACTTAAATTAGAATTGTTAATTTTATTTTTGTTTTCTTTTTTTTTTTTTTGTCAAATTTGTGAAAATACTTTAATGATTCGTTTTTGTCAAATTGAAATATTCGAAAAATTTATGAGTGTAATAAAAGAGAGAGAGAGAAGAAATGATTTTCATTCCTTTGGAAATCATAATTATTGAATTGATATAACAGAGAGAGGGAAAGGGAGAGAGAGAGAGAGAGAGAGAGAGAGGGAGGGA
>NW_018111432.1:0-1065 GCF_000183805.2 Loa loa | reverse complement strand
GATAATGACTGGGATGTAATTAAGATTGGACAACAGGCAAATATGACAATTATCAATTCCTAGAATGATATGATAATGATTGGGATGTAATTAAAATTGGACAACAAGTAAATATGACAATTATCAATTCCTAGAATGATAGCATAAGAATTTGAATAGGGAGGAAAAATGAAACTCGATTGAAAATTAATCGAGGTAGGATAGTGATAATAGATATTATCATTATCGTTACTAATAGCTGTTGTATCATTAGAATATTTTTATCAAATGATTATTAATTGGGAAATTTAAAAAATTTTCTTTCATTTAAATTAAAAATATCATATATATTGATAAAAACAAGCACAAACATGCATAAATGCATGCAAACATCTGTATGCATGTGTTTGCATGCATGTATATGCATAAATGCATGCAAACATCTGTATGCATGTGTTTGCATGCATGTATAAATGTTGCATATATTTATTTTTTTTAACTTAAAAATATTTAAATTATGAAAATTGTAAGCAATATGAATATAGGTGTAATTTTATATGATAATGAATGTAAAGATTTAATTTTTATAGTTCTTTATCCGATTATCCGATGGTAGCTACTGCAGTAGCTGCTGCAGCATATGGTAAATTGGGTAGTTACCAGCAGCAGCAGCAGCAGCAACAACAACAACAACAACAACAACAACAACAACAACAACAATACAATACTACTACTACTACTACTACCCGAGTGCAACCTCAGGTGCATGCAAAACGTAGTTCAAGTCATAGTGGTAGTAGTACTTCAAATGCATTACGATTACAACAACGTCGTATGATAGAACGAGAAAATATCGATCAGTTACTTCAAAAATGTCGTACAAATTATCGTGGTACCGCTTGTGGTATACAGGTAACCTTCTTAATCTTTCCTCTCTTTTTTTTTTTTTTCCAAATAAATCAATGATAAATTTTTTTTAATGAAAAATAAAATTGTATTTTCCAAATAATATTTGGACAAAAAAAAAAAATAAAAAATTTACCAAAGTTATAAGGAATTTTTAACTATTTGATATTTTTTTTAACG
>NW_018111431.1:0-1065 GCF_000183805.2 Loa loa | reverse complement strand
TATATATATATATATATATATATATCGATTATTTAGGTAAAAGGAATATTGCATGTTAGAATTATGAGAAATATTTGTTAACACGATCTATCTGTTGTAATACATTCGCTTAATGGTTGCTATAGAAACATTGCATTATTGGAGCAAGTTAATCAGATGATAAAGTATATATGTGTATATGGTCATTGATAAATGACCTTGGCTACTATTGTTTTCATTCATTTCAATATAATTCTCTTAAAGAGTTAGAGAGGTAAGTTATTGCATTCTATTCTTTGTATTATTAAATAATTTTTTTTTTACATTAAATTAGAAAAACTTTCTAAGTTTTGAAATATTTTTGAAAAAAACTTCGAACTTTGAACTTTGAAAACTTCTTATAAGCAATTGTTTGCGAAGAAAAAAATGGTACCATTGAATGTGAATGAATTGGACGAATTATTTAAAGAAGGTAATGATGATCCTGAAATAGTAAATCGATGGTATGAGAAGTTGTCCAAGGTTAGTGCAAAGATGGTTTTTGAAATTTTAAATATTATATTCATAAAAAGAAAGTAATCCAGATTGGAATTTAAATTATGACGAAAATTTATATTTAATTCCAAAAACGGGAAAGTCACTAACATTATCAATAGTATGGGTTTAAATTACTAAGAAAAGTGCTAAATTCAATTTCACATCTCCAGTGATAGCACTTGTCGTAATGAGAAAGAAAGAATTAATTTTTGATTTAAAATTTGCAAATTACAATTTACAATGCAATATAGCACTTACTTTATATTTTAGGGTATGTTAGTCATTGGGAGTTTTTACCTTTTTATATTTACTTATTTGTGCTAAGATTATCCAATAAAAATCAAGTGAAATAGATTAGCTTATCCTTACTACTGGAAATATGATAAATCTTATTTTTTTTTAAAAAAAAGAAAAACCTTGATCTACAAATAAATCTTAGTTTAAATTTCGATAAATCTTAATCTTACTCTCGAGAAATGAAATATTTATTTTCGTATTTAAATCCAATATAGTATTTCTTACAAGTCTTACAGTTGAATCTAAATCTAG
>NW_018111430.1:0-1066 GCF_000183805.2 Loa loa | reverse complement strand
TAATTCACTTTCTAATACATGTGCAATAGGTACATTTTAAGTCACGTTTTAGTATGTGCGTCAAAAATACGCTTCTAATTCATGATTTGAATACATGCGTAAAAAGGATACTTCCGATTAACGTTTCAGTACGTGCGCAAAAAATGCATTCCCCATTTACGTGTTTTATTTTGTTTCAGTTAAATGATAAAATCATAATTGCTAGCTAAGTTTGCTATTTTAATGCTAATCTTTCTTTTTTTTTTCTTCATTTCTTAGGGTCGATAATTTTCTGGTTTTATTAGTTAAATTAAATCCAACAAAAAAAAAAAAAAAAATACCAATAGATTAATTTAATATTATTGAAGTTGAAAGAAATGTTCGAATAAAAAAGCATTTAGCTATTATTACGAGGAAATAATCCTTATAATATCTTTGATTATGTCTTTATATGATAATTATAGTTATAAAGTCTAAAACTTTAGAAAGTCTAGAAAGCCTAGAAAGTCTGGAAAGCCTTGAAAGCCTAGAAATTATAATATTATTCGTGTATTTTGTTTATACTCTACAAAAATAATTCATTTACTTCATTGGTCACACTTTTACATACGTTCAGAAGCGCTATTTGTCAGTTTTTTTTTTTTTTTTTGGACAAGATTTTTGCAATTTCAAATTACATTAATAGATAAAAAACAATGATGGAAGAAATGGAGCGTGCTTTAAATGCTACTGACCAATTCTTGAATACTGCTTTACAGGTTGGTCATTTGTTATTATTGACTTATTTACAATGGTCACATTTGCCTTTTTTGACCTTTTCATAAATTAAATTTATGCAAATTTCATCTAACCTATCAATTTAACAGTTAATTTATCCTTTTTTTTTCCTTCTATCACATACAAAATCATTAGATATCATACAAATTAAGCAATTAAATGAAAAGATTGTAATTATTATAAAAGTTTAATGGATGAGAATAGACTGTTTATTGTTTAAAATTATTGTTAATTATATTGGATAAAACAGAAAATAAAAAGATGACGATAGAGAGAGAGAGAGAGAGAAAGAGAGAGAGAGGAGGTGAGA
>NW_018111429.1:0-1066 GCF_000183805.2 Loa loa | reverse complement strand
TTTTTAGGCAAATTTCAAGCGCCATATATATCATCGAGAAAAATTGAGATGGAAATAATTTGAAATATAATTAATTTGAAGTGGATAAAATTGAATAAAATCAAATTATATTAAATAGAGTTGAAATTGAAGTGAAATGAAATACAAACAGTTGAAATGATAACGATATGAATGAAATAAATGATGGTAAATTAATTGGGTAAAAATTGAAAAAAAAAAAGGCGATGCAAATTTAAAGGAAATTGAAATAAAATTAAAGTGAAAAATTGATAAAGAATATGATGGATTAAAAGTAAGCTGATGAAATGGATTAAAATGAATTAAATTAAATTAAACTAAACTAAATTAACTAATAGAGACTAAATCAATTTTTAATTAAAACAGGTTAAAATAATGAAAAGTTGTAACAGATTTATATGTTCAATTAAGGTCAAATAAATCATTCAGGTTAATAAATTATATATATATTTGGATAATAGAAAGTGGAAAAATGAATGTTAACATACGAAATGATATGTTTCACTGCGAATTATAATTTCAATATATTCCGCTCAAATCCGGTTGATATATTCGGTAATAATTTTTTCCGAATTATAACACTCCTATATGTTTGTTTTCCTGAAAAAAAAATTTAATGGAATAACTTTTAATGAATTAATGATAGTAATTATTGTAAACGTGTATAATACATTCATTTCACTCTTTTCACTTAACATTAATCGATGATAACAATACTTAACGTTAATTGTTAACCTATGATAAGTATGTTTAGGTTAACGTCAAGTATATTATCATAGGTTAACGTTAAGTAAATTACGTTAAGTACATTAACAAAGATTAACGTTAAACACATTATCATAGGTTAACGTTAAAGCACGTTAACGTCAAATATGGCGGTATCATAGGTTAACGTCAAATACGTTATCATAGATTAAATTACGTTATCATTGAAACGTGTTTTTTTTTTAAACACGTTTCAATTCATTTTATCATAGTTTAACAAATATAAATATAAATTTAATTTCTTCTGAAATGTCTTTTTTTTTTTTGATATTTTTTTCACTTT
>NW_018111428.1:0-1066 GCF_000183805.2 Loa loa | reverse complement strand
CACTTTCCGTATTGTAGATAATCATTAACCGTATCATATCAGATCAGCTTCCGTATTGTATAACCGTAATCTGATATGATCGATTGAATGAATATAACAATTTTCTTATATTTTATTATATGTTGATTACATTATATTATGATTATTTTTCTTATCAGAATGCAAAATTATTTATGACGAGAATGACCTATTACCTCTAAACTTTTAACCTTCACCTTTAAATTTTCTTAGCTAGTTGTCAGAATGCAAAGATCCGTGACGAGAATGACCTATTACCTCTAAACTTTTAACCTATCACCTTTAAACTTTTACTCCTTTGATACTTAGTGGTAATAACATAAATAGCAATAGTGGCAGTAGAAAACATTGGATTAGCTAATGTAAACAATCTGAACATTTATAAACATACACACATACACAGACACACACATAAACGCACACATACACACATACACCTACATACACACACATACACACATACAAAATATGTATACATACATGAACAAAAACAAATAGTCGGATAGATGTGTTGCTATCCTTTAACTTTCAGTTGTCCCATCACTTCTCTAAAAACCTTTAAAAACCATTATCCCAATGGGACATAAAGACATTGATATATGTGTGACACACACACACACATATATATATACAGACAGACAGACGGACACACACACACACACACACATACACAGACATATGTTCATGATATTATTCAGTTTTGTTCCGTTTTTCTTTTCCAAACATTTGTTTTTTTTTTCAGTTCAACTAATCTATAAAAGAATTTAGCAGTCATTTCATTTGATGGCTAAACAAAAAAATTTTGTGAAATTGATTGATTTGAATTGATTAATTGTTAATTTTTATCATTATCAGATTAAATATTTCAACAAATGTTAAGATTATTATCAGACTTATTATCAGATATCAATTGATTTCAATGATTCAAACATAGGCCAAGTAATGTTGCGATTGTTATCAGACTGATAGTGCAATGTAAATTTATCTTTGGCTTGATATCAATTGATTTCAATGATTCAAACATAGGCCAAGTAATGTTATGATTGTT
>NW_018111427.1:0-1067 GCF_000183805.2 Loa loa | reverse complement strand
TATCTATTAAACAATCTTGCATCCTATTCTCTGCTATGATTAATCCGCTAATTGCTGTCACCACTACCGGAGAAGTGACAATAATAAGCCTTAGCTTCCTTCATTAACTTAACCTTTTTTTCTTCTTTTAAACGGCATAACAGTTACATCTTTGCCAGCTGTCTAACTGTCACTTCCTTTATTTTATTTCCGACCTCTCTATTCGTTAGCTGAAGTGGCTTTCATTTATTTTAAATATTTATAGGCGGCTATATCTCTTTTGCGCCATATTGCTGCTTAAACTAATAATGTAAAATGCACAAATAATGGATTGCAAACAATTTTTCATTTGAGAAAATTTTCAAAATTTATTATACAAAATATTATCATAAAAAAGAGAAAAAAATACTAATTTTAATTAAAATTGAAATAATATTCTTTGAAATATATTCTCTTCAAATTTATTGTACAATCAAAAATGATTCATCACATCAAATTATGCTGTATTTTTCACTATCATCATTTCATGCTACATTTTAAATATCACGTCACGTGGATCACATCTACTTCTACTTAGGTTCACGTTACATTTCAAATATCACGTTACGTGGATCACATTTACTTCTATTTAGGTTGACGTTACTTCTACCTAATAATTACATTACTTTTACATGTGATTAGGTTACCTGTTTCCATTGTCTTTTTTTTTTTAATGTTAAATATAGATTTCTCTCTCTTTCTTTTTTTTCTATAATTCTATAAAAAAACTTTCAATCATTTCATCACTATTCACTTATCGCATTTCTTTTTCTCTTTCTCTCTTCTCCATGTCATTTATCGATCCTTCAAATATTACCACCACATCATTTCTACACTTCACAACATTTCTCCTTCTCCTTCTCTCTTATCCATTCTAAGTCCTTCTTCCATTAACATAGATCATATAGTCTTCTTCTTTTTTTACTTTTTAATATTAAAAAGGATTTTACAGTATGATTGGATGATTTGGTAAAGAGCAATGTTATTCTGCAGCACCATTTGCATGTTCATTGCAAGTTATTCTGCAGCACCATTTGCATGTTCATTGC
>NW_018111426.1:0-1067 GCF_000183805.2 Loa loa | reverse complement strand
CTTTTGAGAAATAATCATTTGCAATAAATCCTTCACACTCATAAAGTAAATAAACTTGAAAATGTAAATTAAACATTTTATTTTAATAGATTATTTAAACGTGATACTTTTTTTAAGAAAAATTAAATTTAAAATAAATTTGAATCATTGATTTATTTAAATTTTTTTACCAAAAATGTAAGAAATTAAATTCAATTTAAATTAATTTAAATCTTTAGGAAAACAAAACATTACTATTCTTACTTAAATAAAATTACTCATTAATAATTATTTGATACTATTCTCTTCTTTTCCCTCTTCCAATAACTTGATCAATTGATGAATGGAATATTTTGGATTGTTGTAATTATTTGCCTTACTCGATCATTTACCTCTCCTCTTTATCTCCGTCTCTCTCTCTCTCTCTCTCTCTCCCTCCCTCCCTCTCTCTCTATTTCTTCCTTTTATGATGTTTTATCACGATTAATTCATTCATTTACAACAGTAGTGTCAACGATCAGATGAATTATTGTAACCTTTCTCAAGTGTGTAATTCGGCCTAAACCATCACTTTCTTTTACCGATTGCCTTTACTCTTCTCGGACATTGTCCACTCTATATTCTTTCTTTTGCATTTCCGAAAACACTTCAACGAAAATCAATCAGTCCCTATCTGTCTATCCATTTCTATCATTATTGAATTGACCCAATCGCCTATACAACTTGTCAACTATAACGGATAACGAATAGGCAAAGGCGACAAACAGATAACCTCAACTCATGCATATGTACATATACACACACACATATATATATATGTATGCTAATTTTGTACTGCCTAATTAAGGATCCATCAAAAAGCTGCTGCTTAATTAACAAACTAATAATCAGTGTTATATTGTTAGCTAAATTTGGTCTATTTACTTCAACGAATCAAATAGCTATTATCACTAAAAGTTATCATAATTCAAATGAAAAAATAATCATTTGATTGAATTAAGAAATTGAAACAAATGAAATATATTGTATAAAATTTAT
The DNA here is from genome assembly GCF_000183805.2 of Loa loa. Taxonomy (NCBI): domain Eukaryota; kingdom Metazoa; phylum Nematoda; class Chromadorea; order Rhabditida; family Onchocercidae; genus Loa; species Loa loa. The sequence continues at coordinate 50 of NW_018111426.1, read as the reverse complement.
AAAATTACTGTAATTAATCAATTCAACATTTCATTATCATTTATCATTTT
>NW_018111425.1:0-1067 GCF_000183805.2 Loa loa | reverse complement strand
AACAGATGACACAGGTAAAATAAATAGTTAGGCTAAATGGATAGATGATAAATGTAAATGCAAATATAAAAGCTTAAATGGGTAGATAAATGGATATTAAGTGATACGGTAAGGTAACATATTGTACTCGTGACAGATATTACGTCATTTTACGTACGTGAACAAACACTCTTACATAGAGTAATAAATAAGGAAGGAGAAAGATGTGTAAAATGGAAAAATAAGGCATGAACAGATAGATAGGGATGTCACATCTGTCTCTTCCTATCATTTTCATTTTCATTCTGCTTAAATTAATTGTAAATCAATTTTAACACCATAAAAATCTAATTAACCAAATGTCCACTATTTCATTTACACCAATTGCTCTTAGGATCACAAGTTCAATTCTAGATGATGATGATGATAATGATGATGACATAAACATGATAAGCACGTGAGTTTACATAGTATAAGATCATAACTTACGTGAATTGACGTTAGCTGAATTTTTTCCCTGACCTATTTATTCCCGAATGTTTTATTCCCGAGTAATTGTATAAAAGGAAAATATCGCAAATGCAATGTAATTAATGAAAGGAATACTTCTCAGATCAAAAGTACCATTAAAGTATCATCAATCAATAATGGACATTTTTCATTATGTTACAGATAAGCATATTTTCACCATTACTCTAATAAAACAAATATCTACGATACTTTTGTAAAATACGCAAATGAATAGTTATTTTAGAAGAATTAATTGATTACATAAATCATGTGACAGATGGTGTGACATTGCTAAAATTCGGTAATTTCTTTGTAATCAAACATTTCCTGAAAATATGACAAATGCTGATAAAATGAATTTCTCAATGTAAAATCTAATATTTTGCAAATGGTCATAAAATGAATGCATTATTTTAGCATATAGACCCGATCATGGATAATATCAAAATTGATTCAAGAATATTTCCGGAAAATGATACATTACTGTTTATATCGAATACTCATGAGTAATATTGAAACTGATTCAAGAATATTTCCGGAAAATTGACTACAGTACTGTTTATATCGAATACTCATGA
>NW_018111424.1:0-1069 GCF_000183805.2 Loa loa | reverse complement strand
TAATAATAATAATAATAATAATAATAATAATAATAATAATAATAATAATAATAATAATAATAATAATAATAATAATAATAATAATAATAATAATAATAATAATAATAATAATAATAATAATAATAATAATAATAATAATAATAATAATAATAATAATAATAATAATAATAATAATAATAATAATAATAATAATAATAATAATAATAATAATAATAATAATAATAATGAAAAGTCAAGAATGAAAATTTCAAATTTTTATTGCAAATATTTGTATGGATGATAATTTCAAAAATTTAAGAGTAATTCAAATTTTTTGCTTGACTAAACAACAACTACAGCCTCAACAACACTAATACAACAACACTGAAAAATGATTTATACCTAAAGTCAAACATAAGCTTACTAGATAATTAACGAAACGTACGCTTATTATACAATTAAAATTATTAATACTTATCTAATTAGTAAAGCGTATACCTATTAGCCAATTAAAAATATTAGTGCACTCACTATCTAATTAAATATATTAATCAGGAAAAAATAAATCTTAGCATAAGAAAAATTGATGATAGGAAAGTTAAAGTAGAAAATTTATTTCTAACAATTTAATGATACCTAAAGGCTTATAACAGTTTTTTTTTTGAATAATAGGCATTGTAGCATATAATCCATTTTCACTTCCTTTGCTTGATGATAAGACTAAAGTATAATGTCATCAACCTCCTTCTATTCAATTTTATCACCTTATACAAATATCACTGGATGAAAATATGAGGAAAGCATGTTTGCTTAAGCTTAAGTTGACATTATAGATAGGCATTATCATTTGTATGACATGCAAAATGACAATAGGCATTGCAATTTGTATGACATGGAAAAATGACAATAGGCATTGCAATTTGTATGACATGGAAAAATGACAATAGGCATTGCAATTTGTATGACATGCAAAAATGACAATAGGCATTGCAATTTGTATGACATGGAAAAATGACAATAGGCATTGCAATTTGTATGACATGGAAAAATGACAATAGGCATTGCAATTTGTATGACATGCAAAAATGAC
>NW_018111423.1:0-1071 GCF_000183805.2 Loa loa | reverse complement strand
GTGTAGGCTGAGTGCTGAAGGTTGTACTGGACTGGAGAGGGTATTCAGGATATCACGACTCTAAGGTTCAGTACCTTAAATTCATCAAACGTTAACGGACAGCAGAGCAATATTAGCTTTCGACAATCTTTTTTTTCTCCTTCAATTTAAATTATGTGGAAGATTTGCAACTATAAATTATGATATTACCGTTTGACAGTTCTCCATTCTCTATACTTTTCTTGACACCAGCACTGCTTAATTGGTGTATTTGACAATGAAAAGCATTATTTATGAAATTGGCTAAAAAGAATACTGCTATTTGGTAAACGAAATTTCAATCCCATAGAAACTGTTTGCCTTTAATGAGTAATAGCATCGTCGTAGATGATGCATTTACTGCCTACAGTAAAAGAAATTTATAATCAAGGTATGATGCTGTGCCATTTCTAGGTATTTGTTGTCTGCTTGTCTAACATCAAAACACTCAAGTAATTGAACTCTAACCACAAGAATGGCAGGTAAATAGTATAATCGAGGCCATCATTCATCCCTTATCATTTTTCCTATAAATGCAGATGTGTAATCATACAGTAGCAACAGTAGTAGTACGCTCTTGCATAGGGTATGATTAAGATGAAGGGACCTGATATTTGTGAGAACAGGAAGAATACTTTTTTTTGGTGGACTGCAATATATTAACGATCAGAATGAAGCAAGCGATCGTTCCACCTTTCAGTCCGTAAGTAATTACTTAATCAATTTGCTACAGTTTGCGAATATTTTTTCTTGGCATTTGCTAACAAGTTAGAGGTCATGTATTCCATCCAAATTTACTTTCTTTTGTGGTCATAAACACATTGTTTACCTTACTCGTTCACCAGCCCTAAGTGTCTCAGTATCAGCATTAGCAATATAGCGGCGTGTTTTCAAAGTTTTCGAGGAAATTTTTGAATTCGGAACTCTTATCTGTATTATCTGTTAACAGAGAATAATAATACTGAGCACACAAAAATATTTGACGCCTCTACCATAGCTCATTTTGATATTTTTCGATTCATATCAATTTTTAATGCGTAAGGTTCTTCAATA
>NW_018111422.1:0-1071 GCF_000183805.2 Loa loa | reverse complement strand
TCTAAAATTGGAAAGTTTTTATTAAAGATTTTAGGAAAGAAAAAAAAAGAAGATAAACTTCAATAGAGTACTAATAATGAAGTAAAATTTAAATTTTTATTTTCAATTTTCTCTAAACCAAAGTTTAACTACAATTATGCAAATTAATTTGCAATCAATTAATGAATAAATGAAAATATGCAGATTCAATCATCGTCAAGGATTACCACAATATTCTCAACATTGTCAGTTATATCAGGCTGATCAATTACAACATGGTGAAAGCTTTTTTGAAGCTGATGATAGATACTCATTTTATTGGGAATATTGTGTTCAATGTATGTTTCTTTTTTTTTTTCTTCCGATTATATTACAAAAAAAATTTAATTTTTTCCCTAATTATTATTTAAATATTCGAATGGAAATTAATTTCATTCAAGTAATTACTAAATCTTTCCTTTTTTTTTCAATTTTCTGATACAATTAGTTTACAAAAAAAAGAAACTCAATTATTAAATTCAAAAGTATTTGATTTCTAATTTTGTTGAAATATATCCAAGTAATTTTAATAATATCTTTTATGTTTTTAAATTTTTCTTCCAAATATCTCTCGCTTTATTTCATTTAATTACTTAACCGTTTCAATAATAAATCCCTGCTCAATCTGGAATATTTCGCTTTTTTTTCGCTTTAAATATTTTTGTTAAATTATATTTAATCAGGAATGAAATAAATCAATTTAAATGAATAAAGTAACAAGATATTTCAAGGTTAAATAATCACTGTTCCATTACGGTAAATAGGTCATTTTCTATCATAAAAAAAAAAGAAAAAAAGCTGTAATGTGATTAATTCCAATAAAAATATTCAGAAATCATACAATAATTGAAAATTTTTAATTATTTGTTTGTGTTTTTTTTTTCTACAAAAATGTTTCGGTGACCTTTTATTTTGAGGAGAAAAAAATAAAAAACAAACTGATGAAAAAAAAACAAAGAAATATTTATATTTGAACATTAATGAAATAATAAATGAGGCAAAAAAGAAAAAAAGAATCTAATTGATAAATAATTTTTTTAAATATTTTCTTTT
>NW_018111421.1:0-1071 GCF_000183805.2 Loa loa | reverse complement strand
GATCGTAACCCGGCAAAGCGCAAGTGCAATGCGTAAGATAACAATGATCAGGGATGTATAGGTAAGTATTATCAATATTATTGCTTCCTTATCAAAATTTCCCTCCATTAGTGACCTTAATTCAACCGAAATGTCTAATAAACGTTAAATGGATTATCGATCATTGAATGAATGTTGCTTTATTTGGCAAACTTATTATTGTTTATTGTTATTATTAATATCAATATTATTAAATTTAATTTGCCAACATGAAGATTTTTTAATGTATTCTATGATATGATGAAGAGAATGATGAATTGATTGCGTAGTATGAAATAATATTCAAATTTTGAAATAAATGCAAAACAGTTCAAAATAAATTTTAAATGAAACAAAATAAAATTTTCATTCATTTCCTATTATTAAACGACATAATTAATAATGAATGAGTAAGCATCCAAATGTAAAATAATGTTTAAAAAATATGCAAACAAACAAATAATCATTGAAATTTTAAATTACATTGATTATTAGCTATAAAATATTCTTTGCGTAATTGCAATCAGAAATCCTATGAAATTAATTAATAAATTAAACGTTTAAAGAAAAAGCGGACGAAGATGAAAAAATAAATATAAAAGAAGACAAGAATTGGACGTGATCAAATAAGAGAATGCTTATAAAAAAAATAAAACCTGGAATGATGCTTGATATATCCAGAAAAAGAAGAAAAAACTTAATGTGGTACATAATACACCCAGAGAGAAAAGAAAAATAACCTCAACTGATGCTTAATATATTTAGAAAAAACTTAAAAATTACATTACTTGAAAAATTGCAACGAAATTTAACCTTCCTTATTTGAAAATTCAATGTTTATTTCAATTTACATTAATTATAATGAAATAAATAAATGCAAATTCAATTCCATATGGACATAGCTTAAAACAATTATATTAACATGATGAAAATGATGAATAATTACAATGAAAATTTCAATCATTAAAAATTTTTTTCGTTATAATTTCCAATTATTTCTCCTAATAATACCAATCTTCTATTAATAATAGGAATAAAATAGCAATAAATGTA
>NW_018111420.1:0-1071 GCF_000183805.2 Loa loa | reverse complement strand
TCGATATTTTTTAAATTGTTATTATTGGCATGCTTTTTTCTTAACTTGGCTTACTTTATTTTGCAAGCTTTTTCAACTCATTTTACTCATTCTTCTGTTATTATTACTGATATTGCATGCTTTTTCTCTATTTAATTTTGCACGTTTTTTACTCATTTTACTCATTTTTTTATAGTTACTGATGACACTACATGCTATTTTCTTAACTTGGCTTACTTTATTTTGCATGCTTTTTTAATTCACTTTAATCATTCTTCTGTCGTTATTACTTATATTGCATGCCTCTTTCTTATTTAATTTTGCATGCCTTTTTTACTCACTTTGCTCGTTTTCCTCGTGTTATTACTCACTTGCATGTTTTCTTTTTATTTGATTTTGCACGTTTTTTACTGACATTGCATGTTTTTCCTCCTTATCTGACTTATTTTTGTTATTTTCGACTTATTTTTTTTGACTCACTCTATCCATTTTTTTATTGTCTCACTGGCTGACATTGGATGCTTCTTTTTACTTAATTTTGCATACCTTTTTAACTCATTTTACGCATTTTTTTCGGTTATTATTACTAATATTGCATGCTTTTTTCTGAATTTACTTACTTTATTCTGCATGTCTCTTTTATTCACTTTACTCATTTATATTACTTATATTGAACATTTTTTCTTGATTTAACTTATTTTGTTTGCATGTTTTTCACTTCTCATTTTTCTATTGTCATTACTAACTGACACCTGAATGTCTTTTACTTAATTAGGCTTACTTTACTTTACATTGCTTTTTTATTCACTTTACTCATTTTTATTATTACTGACTTTTTTACTGACTTTATTCATATTCCTACTGTTATCACTAACATTGATTCTTATTTTATTTTCATTTTTCTTTTAGTCATCGCATTCATTTTTTATTGTTATTATTAACTGACACTGCATTGCATGCTTTTTAACTCACTGTACTCATTTTTATACTGTTACTATTGACAGTGTATGCCTTTTTTATTTTGACTTGTTTTATTTTGCTCTGCAAAATAAAAGCAAAAGATATGGGTAAAGATAAGGCGTAAGCATGCCT
>NW_018111419.1:0-1072 GCF_000183805.2 Loa loa | reverse complement strand
TTTTTTTTTTTTNTTTTTTTTTTTTTTTATTTAAATAATTTTATAAATTTTCCAAATATTTTAGATAAAATTTTAATTTGAAACTTTATAAGTTTAAATTAAAAATTTAATAAAGCTTGATAAATTAATGAATTATAAATTAGAATGTATAGTAAAATTATATTATTCATATATAATATATAAATTATTATTTATATATAAAATAAATAAATGTTAAATAATAAAATTGAAAGAAATTTTATCAAATTTAATTGAAAAAAAATTTACATACTAATTTTGTTAGTATAAAGAATGCGAGAAAACCTAGAGGGAATAATTAATTTTTAATTTAAAATTAATAAAAATAATCCATCTGTATGTGTAATATTAATGGATGAAATTAATTCAAAATTTAAAATGATATGATAATGAATGATTTGATATATCTCAATATATATTTTGTATACATTAAAATTTTAAATAAAAGAATAGAAATCAAATATTTTAGTATTTTAAAATTTAAAATAAAAATATCATTCATAGGCAAATTGAATTTATAAATTATTATTAAATGTGAATATTTATTTGCATTATTTAATCCGAATTAATTTAATTAACAAAGAATCGGAAATAATTTCTGATTTAAAATAATTTTTTCACCTGAAAATAATTTTTTTTTAAATAATTTTTTTAAAACCTTATTTAAAATAATTTTTTTTTTTTAACCTGATGAAATACACTTGCAGTATCAAAATTGAGGAGCTGTGCAACGATACGTGCAACAGCTTTTCCGGCTTGCCGATTCTCTTCGATAGAGAAATGTACGAGTATTTGTCCTACCGCACCTCCTATTTCATCATCTTCAAAATTACCTTAAAAAGAAAAAAAAATCCATCAATATAATTATCCATAATAATAAATAATAATTTATAATACAAATTAACAAAAATTAATTAATTAAGAAATTAATTAAAATAGAGAATTTCAATTTTTACATATCAATCAACATAATAATATGAATGATTTATAAAAAATGCATCATGATGATTACATTATAATGACATATATAAATTTCATTCGTTTTTTTTTTTTT
>NW_018111418.1:0-1072 GCF_000183805.2 Loa loa | reverse complement strand
TTTCCTTTTTTCTTTTTTTTTTTTTTGCCGATCAGAAAAGAAAATTCGTACAATTAATGAAGGTTGGAATATTACAAATTGATGATTACATCATTTTAATTCATTGATAACATATATGATAAATGATAATATTCATTAAAATTGATAATTAATTAGTGATTTTTAGGATTAAAAAATCGTGATTTTATGATTAAAAGTTTAAAAAAAAAGGAATGAAAATAGATTTCGTTTGAAAAGAATCAAAATATTACTGGTAAATAAATGAATAAATGTAAGTAAAGCAAAAGTTAAGTAAAAATAGAATAAAATAAAGTAATTAATTACTGAATGAAATGAAATAATTAATTACTGAATAAAACGATACAAATAAGTAAACCATACACCTGTATATATATGTATATAGGATGATGATGAAAAGGATCGTATTAAACAGAATGATAGAAAAATTGGTGACAGTCAACGGATGGCAGTCATTGAAGTGGTAAAATTTTCATCCATTTTTATATTTACCAACAATGACTGTCATCCCAATCGATTTGTGCAATTCTAAGCTAACTTTTTCTAACTTTCTTTTTCATTTTTTTTTCTTCTTCCCTTCTCTAAACCTAAATATTAATTTATCATTTTTTATTTTGTTAAATTATTTCGTTTACATAATTTTTATTTAATGCATTTATTGATTTATGATATTAATTAACTATCATAAATCATTAATTATGTTAACAATAAATGATTGTAAACTTCTCATACAATTTTTGATAAAAGATAATGAATATAAATTGTGTAAAAAAAAAAAAAAAAATTCTTTTTTTACAGTAATATATTAATTGTTTCGATAAACGATTACAACTGGGTGACATTCCGGGTGACATTTACCGGGATGACATTCCATCGATACATATCAAACCCAATTTTCAAACTTTTTTTTTTTTTATTTCTCCTTTCATATGCATCATCTTTTCTTTTTTCCCCCCCCCCTTCCTTCCCACCCGTCAAATTCATTTCTTCAAATCTTTCCTCCCATTTTTTCTATCCCCTTTTCCCCCGTGTTAATCGGGTTTGATAGACTCTG
>NW_018111417.1:0-1072 GCF_000183805.2 Loa loa | reverse complement strand
ATTTATTAAATCAACATTTAATTCAATAATTGTATTTATTTAAAATTAAATCAAACAGAGAAAACAAAATGGGTGTTTATTTTCAAATCGAATAAATAAAATTATAGGAGCATCATAGTTTAATTGGTGTTGCTAATGTATTTTTGGAAGTGTTACTTCATGATATGAGGCTTGATTATCATGTTCCAATTATTAGTCAACAGGTAAGCATTAAAATAATACAAATAATAAGAGATAAAATTATCTGGCTAAGTTTTAGAAAACACACAAAAAAAAAGATATCTAGCCAAGTCTAAAGAACAATAAAAAAATCTGGCCAAGTCTAAACAACAATAGAAAAAAAAAAAAGAAATGGTATAAGATTAGTTTATAAAATTATTGTAGGGTGAAGTTAGTGGTCGTCTTCATGTTGAAGTATATCGTTTATGTGAAATGGATGATTCTGGTATTGTAAGTAGTTTGGATTCATTGGATTCAAATCGTACATTAGATCAACAATCTATTGGTGTTACTTTTTTGGGCAAAACAATTAAATGCAGGGTAATGTATAATTTATTTATGTGTTATGTGTGTATGTTTTTTTTTAAATATTAAAATTAAATTAAATTTTGTAAAAATTTTTTTAATTATATGTAAATTTTAGGTTCGTATTAAGAAAGCATCAAATTTACCATCATCATTATCACATTTTGTATTTTGTCAATATTCATTCTTTAATATTAGCGAAATTTTGGTTGTTGCTCCAATCTTTGATCCAAATATATCACAATCAGATCATGTTGATATTTCATCCAATTCTAATTTTCAATTCGATCATGAAAAGGTTTCGTTATTATCATCATTTACTTTACAAATAATTACTTTAAATTAAATGATTTGTTAATTTGGTTAAAATTAATTAAAATCTATTATAAATTATTCGGTTATCAAAAATTAGAGAAAATTTAGCATTTCCTCTAATTAATTAAATCGTTAAAGAAAAATTAATAATTTATCTGTTTGTAAAAAAGTTAAATGCAGTTTGTGTTTTTTGCTAAATGATTTTTGGATGATTTTACTCTAGATGATTGGT
>NW_018111416.1:0-1072 GCF_000183805.2 Loa loa | reverse complement strand
AAGGGATAAAAATTATTTGTGAGATGAATGAAAAGCATAAAGGATGAGAAATTGATGATAAAGATGAAGTGTATAGGAGGTGGAAAAAAAAAAAAGTTCGGGAACTACATTGAGAAGTGGTAGTGATTGGTACAAACCATTTTAACTTTTTTTTTTCTCTCTTTTTTTATTTTCTTTTAACTTTTGCTATGTCTATTAATTCCATTTTCCTTTTTCCATCATCCTATATTACTTTTCGAATTTTTTAATTTTTGACAATTTATTTATCTGTCCGACTTTTTCTCACTTCAAAAAAAAAAAAAAGAGCAAAATTACTTTAGATATAATCATTTTATTTCACTCTCAATAATATTCATTGAGTAATCTTTCCTTTTTGAAGAAATTAAATTAAAATTTTTACAAAATATTTCAAGCAATTACAAAATCATATGAATAGGAATAGGTAAATAAATAGAATGGATAAATTTATTAATGAAAATGCATCTAGAAAATTATTACTGAAAGCGCATTTTATGGGTAAAATTAATTTTTCTTTTTTGCTTTTCTCTTTTTTTTTCTTTTTTTAAAGTTAATTACAAATATTTGAATTAATCATGAATTCTATCTAGGCGAAATTTTTTTTTTCACCATATATTCTTTTTTAAAATTAGGTTTTACTTTTAAGTTTTTTTTAAATTACAAATATTTTAATAATGTTAAAAATCAATGTAGGTTAATTTTTTCTTTTGCTGCACGCTATTTTTTAAATTGAAACTTTTTTTTTGAAGAAAAAAAAGCATTTTGAAACAAAAAAGAAAAGAAAAATGATTGAAATAAACAAAAATTTTTCGAAAAAAAATTATATTTTAATAGAATAATTGAAAATTAGCAATCATATAAATAAACTGAAAAACGATAAAACATTATTATTATTATTATTATTATTATTATTATTATTATTATTATTATTATTATTATTATTATTATTATTATTATTATTATTATTATTATTATTATTATTATTATTATTATTATTATTATTATTATTATTATTATTATTATTATTATTATTATTATTATTATTATTATTATT
>NW_018111415.1:0-1072 GCF_000183805.2 Loa loa | reverse complement strand
ATCATCATCATCATCATCATCATCATCATCATCATCATCATCATCATCATCATCATCATCATCATCATCATCATCATCATCATCATCATCATCATCCCTCGGGTAGCAATATAAAAGTGGACATCGAATGACAATTATACGATGATACTGACGTCACATTTGAAACAATTACGGAAATTAATTGATGATAGCTTTAGGGCTTTATTTTAAACTTACAAAATTAGGATGTCAAGCATTGAGATATATTTATCTATATCAAATAAGACAAATATGGGATGACAGGTTGGAAAAGTTTGGGAAATGAAAAGATAGCGCTGATAAAGAGAAGAAAGGTTAGACGAAGATTTGGCGCCGCTGGTTTCCAAATATGTTCACAATTATCGCCTCAAGCTGTAATATATATAAAGGGTATAATTTCTGTCTCAATTATCAGTTATATTCCAAGCAGTAAACTTCTCCCACTTCCATCATCACAATATTCCAATCAGTAGACTTCTCCAATTTCCATTATCACAATTATCACTATAATCGTGAAGTAATTTTAACCACTCCCTGTTAGCTACTTCAAGCGACAAATTATCATTTTATCAAGTGGAAAGAGTGAGCAGAGCAAAAAAAAATGGCGAATTTTTTTTCTGCAATGGTTAGTTAAAATTTTTTTTCAAATTTATTTTTTTTGAAAAATTTAATATAGCAAAAAAATTTCAGTTAGATTTAATGGAAAGATTATTATAGCTAATGGTTTTATAGTAAAGAACAACTGGAAAATCAAAATCAGAGAATTATATAATTAAAAAAATATGATTAAGGAATACTTTTGATGAACATGCAAGAAGTCTACGGATAATTCCAAAATGTCAAAATTAAACAATCGAATAATTTTTGATGCAACTAATTGGTCACGACCTAATTTGTATTAGTTTTTCAGTATATTCTCTTTTGCATATACAAAAGTTTTAAGTTAAAAATTTGAATAAATGAAAATAATAGGACATTTTCCAAAATAACTACCGAATTATCTTAAAACAGAAATGAATCATTTTAATCCATTACTGCTACTTCAATTATAACT
>NW_018111414.1:0-1072 GCF_000183805.2 Loa loa | reverse complement strand
TTCCTCCTCTCTCTCTCTCTCTCTCTCTCTCTCTTTCTCTATCTTTCTTTTTTTTCACCAAGTAGAAGTTAAAGAAAGTTTAACTGTTCTAACATTGTTGTAGTTAAATCATAAAGCAATACATTTAAGCTGTATCGATTTAAAATTGATTCAACCAAACAAATTGCAAATGTCTCGAGAAAAATTCGTTAAATATTTAAAAATGAATGGATGAAAGGATGAAAGACGAAGAGTGCATATATATACATAAATATATAAATATGTCCGTTAGCTATCTTTATTCTGATTGCTTTTGAACTTGCAGTTGCAGTTTGCAGTTGCAGTTGCACTTGCAGTTTAATCGTTATTATTTCGTTTAATTTTTAAGTCAGAAAATATTTATTTTTGCTTTATTTCTCATTACTTTTCTTTTTTTTCTTTCATTTGTAAGTTATTAATACAAAAAAATTTGAAATTTCAATGAAATGCATGCAATTTTGCATGGCACATTTCATATTAGCCAATTTATTATAAATTCATTTATAAACACTTTTCTTTTCTTTTTTTAATAATAAAATGCTTAATTTAATGGTTATTGTAATTCACATGTACACATACATACACATACATACACACACATACACATACATACACACACACATACACATACATACACATACATACATACATACATACACATACATAGATAGATATGGATACACAATGATATGTTAGTATGTGATAGATAAATGGAGTAGAAAAATGGAAATGTTTGAAAGAGTTAAACTCCACCTCCGAACTCTCAACTAGATTTAAGTGTTAAATGAAAAAGTTAGGAAAAGGAGAGAGGGTATAATCCATCAAAAGAATGTTAGATGAGAATAAAGAGGAGGTGGAATTGAAGAAGCAAATTTTGATCCTCTTTCAACTACTTCCTCCTATCTTCTTGGTAACCCGCTCATTTTGCTTCAACAACAGTTGCCTGTATAGAAACTTGCTTGATCGGATGAACGATGAAACGAACGATTTGACACCTAAGAAGATAAAACGATATCATTATGGTTTCTTTCTTTCCTCTCTCTCTCTCTCTCTC
>NW_018111413.1:0-1073 GCF_000183805.2 Loa loa | reverse complement strand
AATAATCTTTTTCAATGTTTTATTAATTCAATTTTCGATGAAAAAAATTTGTGCAAATTTATGTTAAGAAAGTTGAAAATTTGTGTTAATAATTAACTTGGTAGGTTGATTTGTTAATTATTTGATAATATTAAATGTATAATTTGCCTTATTAAATTTATTTTCCTATAAATATTACAATTTTAACATTCAAAGAGTAATAATTTTTTGTTCTATGAGTATTAATCAGTCTGAAAAATTAGGACATTCGATGTACTATTATTATCAGCTAATTTTATGTTTGATAATGCTTAATCATTACTGTATCATTGAGATATGTCCTAATAAGAAAGTTTTTGATAGAAGAGAATCAACCATTGATTAAAATAATGGTTAAAAAAAACGAATCTGTTAGAAAGTATACCTATGGTTGCCAAAAAGGCTACCAAAAATAGTTCGCGATATTGTGTCAAGATTGATGATAAGCGGATTCGATGATTTTAATGGATTTATTGTTGCTAATTTGAATAATAAATTAATTAAACCAAAACTTTATTTTGTTTCCCCCTCCATCAACCCATTTTTTTTTTTGTTTGGAATCAATTGTCATCATAACTTAAAATAAAATATTAAGTTCAAATATGAAATGCCTTCTATTCAAAACATATGCTTTTTTTTTATTTTTAAAATATCCGATTGATAAAGAATAATAAAATATCCAATAAATTTGTTTGAGAAAAATTGAAATAAACAAAAATAAAATAATATTGGAATAAATTAAATTAAAATAAAACCTGAATTCTCTGGTTGCAAAAGTTGTGGTTGTCATTGTTGTTGTTGCTGCTGTTGTTGCGTTGCCATTGTTGTTGTACTTAACGATGAGGTTGTTTTTGTCGTTGTTGCCGCTGTTGCTGTCGTCTTTGTTCTTGTTGTTGTTGCTGTTGTTGTGCTGCTGTTGCTGTTGTTGTTGTTGTTGCTGTTGTTGTTGTTGTTGTGTTGTTGCTGTTGCTGTCGTTGGCTTTGTGTTTATTGCCGTTGTTGCTGTTGTCCTTGTTGTTGTTGTTGTTGTTACTAATGTTCTTATGTTGTTGCTA
>NW_018111412.1:0-1073 GCF_000183805.2 Loa loa | reverse complement strand
GTCCACGTGTAATAATGTAATAGTAGTAGTTGCTGTTTTAATCCTCTGAATAATTTCATTCCAGTATTGCATTGTGAAAATATGTTTTATTGCATTGTGAAAATTAATTTATGCAAAGCCGTTGCAATATTTTTTGTGCAATTTTCTTTTATTTCGCTTCAATTTTTCCAAACCATCAAAATCGAGGAAATATTAGCAAAAGGGAAAAACTGCACTAATACATTTTTCGCATTTTTTTGCAGTGCTTCATTTTTTTTTTACGCGATTTACGTATGCCACATGATTTCATCAAATCCTTCGTTCAGACTGTATGTCCATTCTTAGACATACTTTTCAAATTTGTTGCTTAAAGAAAAAGTTTTAAAACTTTGAAAATTTCGTGATTATTAAAATGGAAAAAATATTTTTAACACACAAAGCGAGCATTAGTGGGATATAGAAAGTTATGCGACCACTTGAATGATAGTGACAGAATGATAGGGTGATGATAATGGCTAAATCCAGTTGCACTTTATCCTTTCCGTATTATCAATCGTAATTCCACAACACATCCACTTCCCGAAAAGTTTTTCATTAGGATTTCTATTTTCATACGATTCTCAAAAGGTTCACAAAATTTGCGAATTGGCCACAATTTTATGGAAAAGAAAAGGGTTATTTTAGATTAAAAAAAATTCAATTCACTTTGAAGATCACTTTGAACAAATCGGAAGACGATTGACATTTAGAGAAACATGGATAACTCAAAATGTTCGAAAGTATCGTGAACAAATATTCCTCCAAAAGCCAATGGTTCTCTGGTGTTAAATAAGAATTATGTTAATTATAGCTGCTTTTCAAGGTGACTAATTAAGAAAATAAAAGAATTAAGTTGAACAGACAACTCCAGCGATGTGGTAAAACTTGTTAGTAAACAACCCCAGTCACAGGAATCAATGATTTTCCCAATATTTCATTCCACCAAAAATAGCCAGGCACATTTAATTTCCTGTGATATGATTCGTTTGTATATGTCTTCGCAAATCTCTTGCAAAT
Source organism: Loa loa (assembly GCF_000183805.2). NCBI lineage: Eukaryota > Metazoa > Nematoda > Chromadorea > Rhabditida > Onchocercidae > Loa > Loa loa. The sequence goes on along the minus strand of NW_018111412.1, from coordinate 38 downwards.
TTGGAACTTTCATTGAATGCAATTAACCTTTCAGCCGC
>NW_018111411.1:0-1073 GCF_000183805.2 Loa loa | reverse complement strand
TTCCTCAGCTATGCAACTATCCAATTAAGAGAGTCCAGCTGTTTCACAATATTTGATTAAAATAAATTCGATAAATGATTTCATGTGTCTATTTAAGAACACAATTTTCCCCAAATACTAATTTTAGAATACAATCCTTAGGAACAAAATTGCATCTCTGGTATTCATTAACATTTTTTTCAATGAATTTTCATTTTTTCCTGTTCAATTTTGCAAGAATTAAAATTTTCGCTAATCACAGAACTTTTCGAATAATTCAGTAATTGATAAAAAGTGATAACAAATTTTTTGCTGTGAATGTAGACCGATGTGCGGTCAAAAAATCTAGGAATAACTGTTTTAATGATTTCTAAAATCCACTTTTATTTTTAAATTGAACTATTTTACAAATTTCTAGAAACAAAAGGATACCATTTTTGGCAGCAGGCTGAATAGTTATGTTTTCATTGGATGAGTTATGCAAAACCATTTGATGCTTCTCATTATCAGATGAATTATTATTCCTAAAATTAACTGCAAATTGTAATATTTTGTAAGAAAACAAATTACCACTTTGTTATCACTTCAATAACTTATGTTAACAATGATATGATCACTTTATTGGCCTTTCATGTTGTTTACACTTATTTTTGCTGGTGAATGATGAATGATTTCGATTCAAATTTTGTTTATTTTCATCAGCTTTCACAATTGTTACTTTTTGAAGTGATAAAGATTCGTCGCTCTGAAACAGACGAATATTTCAAATGTAGATAAATTAAAATTTATCATTTTCTATCAACAATTTTTGTTTGAATTATTCGGTTAATAAATACATTCTGAATGTAATCATAGTGGTTAATTCCGGAATGTTTTAGCAAAAATTCATACAAGATTTTTATTTGAAATAATCGAAAATTGTCATCTATCAAATATCAATTAGATGAGGAAAAAATGAGCTGAGTGTTTTTTTCTTTTTTTTAATTCATTAATTTCAGGAATTTAGAGATATGATCCTTTTATAAGCTGAAGTGTTACTGTAGTTTAAATTAATCGATTATCAATTTCTTCGAAATATTTCCGGATTCATTATG
>NW_018111410.1:0-1073 GCF_000183805.2 Loa loa | reverse complement strand
TCAGCAATGATTAAATTGTATGAAATGACGAATATTAATGAATTGGATGAGAGGAGAAAGCTGTAACAATGGAATTGAAAAGATAAAAGAATTAATTATAATCGATAATTATTGGTATAGGACAAAATTGGACTTATCAATATCTGTCGCAATATTTTTCTAGCATTTAATGATGAGGATGATGATGATAAGGAAGAGAATTTCGATTCATTATTTCGCAAACAGGATCAGTTTCGCAGATGTAAAATTTCTCGAAATGAGCAAAGATGAAGTGAAGCGGGAAGTAGAAAGTGATGATAAGTAATGAGAAAAGAATGATGATAATATTTTTGTGAGTAGTAGATAGTTGAAAAAAAGTTGGCTGATAAAAAAGAGCAAAAAAAAGAAGGAAAGAAGGTAAGTAAAAAATGGATTAAGTAAATAGGAATAATGTAATAATAAGTAATATTAAAGTGATGATAAAATGTAATTAAAAAAATGATTTAATAAGCATTAATTAGTAATTAATCATTGAGTAAAATTATAGGATAAATAATAAATTGAATGATTGGAAAAAAACTTTATGAATAGTTAAATAAGTTATTTAATCAATAAATTAAGCGATTAATAAAAGAAAATAGACGGAAGGGACGAAATAACGGCAATCATTGGTGACAAACAGTTGACAACCTCTTTTTAACTTTTCATTTCCACCATCTTTTACGGTCATTTGATGGGTTGATTAATAAAAACAAAACCACTTCAGTAGTGAATGATTGTGGGTGTGACCATATATATATATATATATGAAAATCCACACATCTAAACGTATGATGCGCTCACACGTAAATATCTACGTATTCAAACGTATGTGCGTGCATAGGTATGACGTGCATAGGTGTGTGCGTAATATATGAATGTGTATGTTATTTTAATATGAATAATTTTGTAGGTTTATATGCGTATGTATTATGCGTGTTAGTGCGTACATTTATGCATTTATGCGTGTATGTACGTGTTATAAACTGTTTGAGCATACGCTTATGCACGTGTTATGCGTGTTATAATATGCGTGTACGTGTTATACGTGTGTA
>NW_018111409.1:0-1073 GCF_000183805.2 Loa loa | reverse complement strand
TATTATTATTATTATTATTATTATTATATTATTATTATTATTATTATTATTATTATTATTATTATTATTATTATTATTATTATTATTATTATTATTATTATTATTATTATTATTATTATTATTATTATTATTATTATTATTGTCATTATTATTTTATTATTATCATGATTTTACATGATTACTATCAACAATGCCATACTAAAATAATAGCCAAAATATTAATAATAATACTAATATTGTTTTAGGCAATAGTGACAATATTAATAATAATAATACCATAAGTTATCGGATACTTCTATATAGGGTGATTGGATTAACTGTTATCAGTTGATAGTCTATAGATATGGACATATCAATGATAGCACAAATCAATTACTTAAGTTGAATGTATTAACTTTTCAATACTTTTAAATTATTTCTCTTTACAACGATATGGATTTGTAATCAAGGCATACAGTAACATGCAATATAATGACAAATATTTTTCATGATTTAATTATTAATTAAATAGTATATCGATTTTAATTATAAGGCAATAAAAAACAAATTTAAAAAAAAACAAATAAATAAAAATTTCCATTGAATACATAAATCTGTTTTGCATAATGCATACACAATCTAATGATTTGTAATTAACGACGTATTATTAATTTAATTTAATTGTATTATTACGCAATCTTTGATCAACTACTACACTTTATTCCAATTGTATTATTTCGAAATTTTGTTCATATTAAAATGTTTTTCGAAAAAATCTGATATCACGTAATTTTTACGCAAGTTTCACGTAATGAATTATGCGTATATGTTTGTTTATTTATTTACCGATTCTTTTTTTTCGCCAATTAAGTTTTAATGGCGAAAATTGGAGGAAAGAAAGGATGGAAATAAATTTTGTGTTGTTGTTGTTTGTGTTGTTGTTGTTGTTTGTTGTTTGTTGTTGTTGTTATTGTCGTTGTTGTTTATTATTTGCTGTTGTTTTTGTTGTTTGTTGTTGCTGTTGTTGTTGTTGTTGTTTGTTGTTGTTGTTGTTGTTTGTTATTTGTTGCTGTTGTTGTTGTTTGTTGTTTGTT
>NW_018111408.1:0-1073 GCF_000183805.2 Loa loa | reverse complement strand
AAAAAAAAAAAAAAACAAGTAAAATTGCAAAAAAAAAGCAAATTAAAAGAAAAAAAAAATAAAATCAAATTGAATAAATTGAAACAAAGAATTCAAACGAAGTTTTATTAAATTTGAAAAGCATTAAAATATTTTTAAAACAAAATATTTTTTTTCTTTTGCAATTTCCTGCAAAAAATAAGAAGCGTAAAAGTTTACAAGAATTTTTTTTTAACAAATTTTATAAAAAATAATTAATTAATTAAAATTCTTGTAAAACAAAAAAAAAAAACAATACATATCGTATCCATGCATTAATTTGTACCACTTGATTTTTCTCATCAACATCAACAATTTGTTGTAGGAAAAGGCGCATTTTAATTACTAATGGAATATTTGAATTATTAACAGGTCGTTCTAATACATTGTAATTAGTTAATAAATCCATATATAATTGCTTTTCATCATTGCTAGCGCATATAAAATTTACCATCAATGTTAGCAATATGATAGATGACATTTGACAGAGTAATAGGCGCAAAAAGTTTAACAATTCTAAAAATAGATATGAAAAGATGAATGTAATTAATTGTAATAAAGCGGAATAATGTTATAGGATAATTTAGGACATTTACGCTGATTGTATTAAAGTATTGGAAATGGATCAATGTGACAATCAATCAGATAGAACACGAAATGAGTGAAATAAAGTAATGATTTTGTTGAACAAACTTTCTTTGCAATTTATGTAAACATAAATGAAGATAAGATGGTTGAAATATTTGCTGAAATATCGAAATACGACAATTTAAAGAAAAAAAAAGGAATTACAATTCGAATTTAATTTCAATACTTTCATTTTAGATATTTCAATAAAAATGAGAAGTGAGAAAAGAATAAAACATATTCTTTTCTTTTTTTTCTTTAATAAATTTTCTGTTCCTTTACTAAGCTTCAACTAAAAAAAAAGGAAAAACGAAAATATTATTATCTTGAACTCTTTTATCATTTCGTCATCATTATCTTGAATTCTTTTATCATTTTGTCATCATTATCTTGAGCTCTTTTATCATTTCGTCATCATTATCTTGAGC
>NW_018111407.1:0-1073 GCF_000183805.2 Loa loa | reverse complement strand
ATTATCTATTATTATATTATTATTATTATTATTATTGTCATTATTATTATTATTATTATTGTTATTATTACTACTATTATTATTACTATTATTATTATTATTATTATTATTATTATTACTATTACTATTATTATTATTATTATTATTATTATTATTATTATTATTATTATTATTATTGTTATTATTATTAATTGTTATTATTACTATTACTATTATTATTATATTACTACTATTATTATATTATTACTGTTATATTATTATTATACAAAAAAAAGGTTCCTGCCAAAAGTTTTTAAAAACATTTTGCTATTTACTTATTCTGCAAAACCGATAAAACTTTCCTTGCATAAAGCGATAATCACTGTGATTATTGCTGCAAATATTAATCATAAAACATTGAAATCGGTATGATAATCGTAATCATATTCACTATCCTGCTTTATCGGTATCGATTGTACTGTATTTTGCTTATCAATGGCATTTTGCATCGTTGAATTCTGTTCCCTCGATGATCGTAAGAATTCCAAAATGGCACTTCTTTTTCTTCAAAACAGAGGGAATTGAACTTATTGTTTTGAAAATGTTTTTAAAAATTTAATGAATTAGATGAAAAAGGAACAAAATAGAGGGATTTGTTGGGTAAGGAGTGCTATTGATGGAGCATGGATAGTAAATCAATAAAGAAATGGTAGTTTAATTGTAATCTTTGTATACGCAGGAATTGTCGTGGATTTCTGTTGAAGTAATTTGCAGTCAGTCAATAGTTGGAACAAGCAGGGGGATTTTACACGTTGGTTATCGAGGAGAAGAATTGGAGGTCCCTTGGAGTATTAGCGGCACCACTTTGATGTGGATGATGTGTGTGTGTGTGTATGTGTCGTAACGTTGTAGACAAAGGGGGAGAGTTTAATTCTTGTAAATGGTAAGGGTCACAAAAACGATACGATACAGCTAATAATGATGAAAGGAAAGGAAAAAGAATCAACCAAACTGCTTGAGCGTAATGAAGAAACTGGTCATAAAGGCACCCCAACAAACACTCAATCCAGCTTATATACGGAAAAAGTGGGAGT
>NW_018111406.1:0-1074 GCF_000183805.2 Loa loa | reverse complement strand
AACGCTCTGGATGCTTTCTTTTGATGTTACCTTTGTTTCCTTTGGACTGTTTCCTTTCGATTGTTTGGATGTTGGACGTTTCATTTTGATATCTCTCGTTGGACGTTTCATTTTGATACCTCTTAAGCCACTTTTTCTTCGGCATATTTCCTATACTTGTTTGTTCCCTTCTCACTTCTTGAATTGGTGCGTTCAACGAGCTTGCGTCATTCTGATCAATTTCGTTGAATTCTATTTGTTCCTCTCTCACATAAGGCGCTGATAGATCTGACGGTCCAATCCGTCGTTCATACATTCCTGACATTGATAAATCCAACGGTTCTTTTTGTGGTTCCTCAAATTATACGAAACTATCAAGTTCGAACTGCGTTAAAATTTTAAAATTTTAGAAATATTGCAGCGTTATCTTCTATCCTCTAACTTTAAATGAACTTACTATAGTTTGAGTGTCACGCAATTGGAAAAGGACGAAAATGATACAGATGAAATGCATGTTGATGAGAGTAATTTCTTGCCAATTCCGAAAAAAATATTCAAATTTATTAGTATACTGAATGATTGCTTATAAGAAACAACATTGAGTACATACTTTGAGATCGAGTACATACTTTTCTAAATATATTAGCGCCGAAAATGAAATTGGTGCGCATTCATTACTTGCATTATTTTTATTGTTTCCTCAAACACAATGAATTAATTCATACTAGAGATTGGGGCAGATATTATTTATGTATTATTTATATTTTTCGCAGATTTATTTATACATTAATCGTGGAGTCCTAAAATTTCGTAACCAAAACATTGAAGAGTAACTAACATTGTTTGTCGAAATAAATGAAATAGAACTAAGTTAAACAAAATTTAAGGGAAGACAGTCTAGCAAATACCATCCAATCACTCGCATTAGGTATCGGTGGAAGATCGCATGTATAAATACTAATTTTGATGGGAGTGGCTAGCTACGTGTGTCGATAACTTATGTCCACGTGTAATAATGTAATAATATCACTGTTTAATCCTTATATGTTTAAATTTACACTGAATGATTTCATTTCAACTGCCATATTGGATTTG
>NW_018111405.1:0-1074 GCF_000183805.2 Loa loa | reverse complement strand
GAAAAAAAAAATCCCAGCAAGAAATTATATTAAATCATCGAAGGATACAAATATTATTATCAATTCAAAGACAAGGAAACGCAAAAGAATTCAATATCGGAAATCAATGACAAGATAGAAGAGAAGAGAGATATGAAAATTAAGCATAGATATAAACGAAGCATGGAAGTGGAGACAGGTGAAGGTGGGGGACAAGTAAACAAGAAGCTTTTATTGTATGCATAATAGAAAATAAATTTTCTTTGTTGTTATTTAACTTTAAAGCTAAGATAAATATAAGTTTAAATGAGGGTATCGTAAGGGTCATTTTCGCTAGTGATTGATACGTAAGAGAGAAATGAAATTGAATTGGGTCACGATGAAATGGGACAGGTGAATAAATTGATTGCAGGCACAGTGCATGAGTCAGGCAACATAGGCAGTGTAATTAATATATGCAAAAGCGTTACTGAACTAAATGCGATGGAAAGGGACGGAATTTGTCGATTAGGAGTCAGCCAGTTCGAATCATCACTAACAATTACATTCATATATTAACCTATATCATATTAATCTCTAAAAAGAACAGAATTTACTTGGACATTTCAACCTTGCAGTTTTAATTTGAATTTTTATAAACGCTGGAATCATTTGTTAATTAAAGAAATCAAATCGAAAGTTTCTATAATTGGCATCGTGATTTTTTCAAGAAAAAAGAGAATTGATATAAAGAATTATGAAGACAGTGTCATGAAGAATGAATTCACATTGTACTAGAACGCTGTACATAGAACGCTGGAATCAACATAGCCCTTCATAGTTCCACAAGTTACATTTGTTGAGCAGATAAAGGTTGATATGATAACAAGACGGAGCTCATTTAAACATTTTTCTTATCATGCTCTCTATCTCTGTACTGAAAAGACTCTTTTGTCAGGTTATTATATTTGAAAGTTAGTTTAAACTGTATTTTTACATAAGGTAAAATACAAAAGACCTTTAATTCTTGATATTTTGTGAGAGCATAGAAATAAATTTATAAGAATAGCTATAGAAGAATGCGCGAAATATTACAAGCCAAAGAGACAAGCACAC
>NW_018111404.1:0-1074 GCF_000183805.2 Loa loa | reverse complement strand
ACCAATTGATAGAAATTTGCCAAGTGCCATATTTCGTTAACAGATTTTATTTATTTTTACGGTAAACGGATTTTTCGAACTGTGAATGAAGCTACTACGTTTCCGCTTGTGATGATTTTTAGTTTACGGTTTATTAACCGATCAGGTGGATTTCCATCTGATTGGTTAATCCGATCCCAATAATCGGTTTCAGCCAAGACTTGGCACACGCATCTTCTGGAACCTATTGATGTTTGCAAAATTCCTCAAATCCATTTCGTGATATTCAGGAAAACAACCGTAAGAGAATTCAAAAAGTCAACATTTAATTCAGCTTTCATTATTGAATTCCGGCTCTCACCTCACATGACACAATAATGATCTGGTAAATTTCATTCGACAAGTTACCGCCGTCATGGCAAGTAATCTTCATGTTAACCTTATAATTCATTATCATACAATAAATTTATTCCTGAACAGTATGTAATTTAGACGATTAAGTTCTGAAGCAGTGTCGAGGATGGTCAACATTAGCCCACGAAATCATCACTGATAAAAAGCAGTGTCTAAGAGCATTTTTTTGGACCTGTCGAAGAATACAATTTTGGTTTTGTTTTTATGATGAAGGCAAGTTTTGACGTATTGTCTACAGTATACTGTACATATGCTAAACTTATTTGTTTCATTTATGATATTATTTTTGGCTTATTTTCATGTCACCATCTATATTAATTATTTTTTGTATAACATATTTTTGTAGATTTAGTTATTTAAAAGTAATAATGATAGGTGTTCTATCGCTAGACTATTAATCTTCGAGTTATCCAAAACTATGGCTAACTTGATTTCCTAAGGAATAATATTATTTCCGGATGTATCCTTTTTAAACAGTTATACTCATTATTGTTACTAGTAAAAACGGGAATTATACAGTAGTAACTAACAATGATAGTGATAAAAATGAAGATAATGATAATGTTAATAGTGATAGTGATAATAATGTTGGCAATTAACAATAATAATAATAACTAGTAATAACAATAATCAATAACAATGGCAATAAATAACAATAATAATAATAAATAGTAATAGCAA
>NW_018111403.1:0-1074 GCF_000183805.2 Loa loa | reverse complement strand
GGTTTAATAAATTGAATAAAATTATTTCTAAATATTATTTGACAAAAATTTTTTCAAATAAGATGATTTTATTATAGTATAATAAATAAAATGTTAAATTAATTTAATATGAATAAATCTAATTGTATTGACTTTATCATGTTTAATAAAAATTGAAAAAATATTGATAAGATTTTAATTGTTTTAACATTTTTAACAAAAATGTTTTATCATATTTAACACGAATAATAAGGCATTGTGATAAGATTAATTTGTTGTTTAATTTGCATAAAGAATAAAATATGCAAATATCTACCTGTTTTTTTTTCTTTTTTTTTTTTAGATAACACATATTTATTAGATGATAAAATGATTAGTAAGGTATAATTTTTGTATTTCTGCATGGATAGAAATGGTGATTTTGCTAATCCATTATTTTATGATATGCTTTACTGAAGCAATATTTTATACAAGAGGTATCAATCATATATATATGTAATTATTAAATTTAACAAATTAAATAATAATTTTCATCTTTTTGTATTTAATTAATTAATAATTCATGTAATTTGCATAATTTTATGCTATATATTTGTGAAATTTCGTAAGCAAAAATTTTATTAATTTCCATAAAAGTAATTTTTATTGAAATAGTTAAAAGTAATTTTCATTGAAATACTACAAATAATTTATTAAATTAACAAATAATTATTGAATTTAAATTAAATATTTTAAAATTACTTTTATATAGGACAAATTCAAAGTTTACAATGTACACAGCATTCATTTTGCTCAGAACGTGATCGTATTCGTTGGTTGGAAAAACGTCAATCGTATGAAATTTTAGTTATGCTCAAAAATAATCCATTCAATCAAATGTATTTCATTTTTTCAAATGCATTTTACTGAAATTCAATTTTTTTTTTTTAAAACATGTTAATTCCATTCTATTTATTTGCATATTTGAATATCGTTTCATATATGATAAGATATATTGATTATATGATAAGAGATAGATATGCTGATTAATTTTATCATACACTTATTAGTAAAAATTGAAAAATTTGCACTAAAAATTATCATTACCTGAATTAT
>NW_018111402.1:0-1074 GCF_000183805.2 Loa loa | reverse complement strand
ATCTCAATAATTATCTCCTTTTCCTTTTTTTTTTTTAAATTTTAGCAATAAAAATTTTAATTCCTCTGATAATAATATTATGATATGATCATATCTCTTATTATATTTGCTTTTTTTATTTTCCAAAAATTATGAAATCATAATTTTTCATTAATTTATAATTTTTCTTTCAAAAATTAAAATTGCAAAATATTCTGGCAACACTTTTTTTTTTTACTAAATGTAATACAAAGAAATGATTTGATTAAATTTTTGTTAAAAATTTAACAAATATTATGAATTAGAAATTAAAATTATTTTCTTACTTGAACAAGATTTTATTTGCCTAAAGCAAACGAGTTGAATTGTTTCATGCTTTCAAATTTTCAAATTTTCTTTTCTTTTAATTTTTGATTGCATATGTCCTTTATGATGATGATGATGATGATAAGTTTGATTTGTTCCGTTTCATTAATTAGCAAATTTTAAGTATTATCAATGTTTGAGGAAAATTATTTACATTACACTTACTAATATAGATAATTCATGCAAAACATATATACGAATGCATATCTCTTAACTCATATCATTTAAAGTATTTTTGATCATTTCTTCATATCATTATCATTATCAAACTGAAAGTGATATGAAAAACTGGTAAGCAAAATGATACATTTTGTTAAGATGAAATTAACTGATAATGAAAGGATGATGAAATGATGAAGAATTTTATGAATGGTCAAAATTATTCATAAATAGAACAAATCTTTTTCAACCAATGTTTTATCAAATTTTTTTGTAAAAAAACTTTTTGCCTATTATCATGATATTTGTCTATCACAATGATAAATTTTTCAAATTTCAACAATAATTTGTAATAAAATTTTAAAATATTCATTTGTAGATAACAGTTTTAATAAAATAATTGCTTTATCATCGATACTTTTCCACCTACCATTTATATAGCATTCAATATTTTATAATATTATTTGTTGTCATCATTATTACTATCATCATCATCATCAATTGTCACTACTACTATCAATTATCACATACTATTTATATATTATAATAATTATATTTGATCATTTATTA
>NW_018111401.1:0-1074 GCF_000183805.2 Loa loa | reverse complement strand
CACTAATTCGAGGTGTACAGCTCTGGTTGTAAAGCACGTGAATAGGGCTACCCATCTTTTGGTAAGACCACTTTCACCCTTTATAGAAAGGGGACCTAAGTAGTCCAAGCCAACATGTTCAAACGTCCGAGTCCGTTTAATTCGGGTTTCTGGTACATTGGGCATAACTGGTAATTTAAATGGCTTCGCTCTCCATCTTTTACACGCCATGCATTTGTTTAATACGCTTTTTACTTCCGTTCTGCCTTTAGGTATCCAGAAGTTTCTTCTTAGTTCTGATAATGTGTGGGCGATTCCTGCATGGCACAAATCTTCATGTTGTGTTGGATGATGAGCTTAGTTATTGGATTATGCCTTGGAAGGTATATTAGATTTAAACTATCTGGGTATATTCCTGTACTGGTATTATCCAGTCGGCTTCGGCATTTCCATAAGGAATGTGTGTCGCTATAATAAAGATTCCATTTGTTTATTTCCTTTTCATTGAGACCTTCTGATTGAGCTTGCATAATTAAGATTTTGGTTGCTTCGGCTAATTCATACGATGTTAATTCTGTTTCTTCTGGTACTTCTTTCAACCATCTGAATCTTCCTTCCTTTGACATGTATCTTATAAATCTTAATGCCCAAGCTGCTGTTCTTTTTAGCTTCGTCCATTTACTGATACGAGTTGCATCGACTAACCGAAAGCTTCTGATTGAGACGGTCTTAGTTATTGCTATACAAATTTTAGTTTCATGTTCTTCATGTTCATGATAAATATTATTTTCCCATTGGGGCCATGTTGATTCATCATTCTTTAACCATTGAGGACCTGTCCACCATTGTTCGAAATTTGCGAGTTGAGTTGGAGACATATAACCCTTTGTTGCTATGTCAGCAGGATGTTGCTATGTCAGCAGGATGCTATGTCAGCAGGATTAGACAATTCGTAATTTTGTAGTTGCTTTTCCTGGGGTTAATACTTCATGATGAGGCAAATAATGTATAATACCTTCTTGGTCCATATTTGTTGTTACTTTCTCAATAATGTTAGATTGTAGTTGCTCTTTGATTATCTCGTCATAACGTTCG
>NW_018111400.1:0-1075 GCF_000183805.2 Loa loa | reverse complement strand
ACGTAAGTTAATGAGAGATAAACTACCTATTTCATTTTTTTATACACTAATACATTATAAATACTGTTTATGACTTGGAACTGATGATGATATATTCTGATTAATTCTTGGATACTGGCTTTCACATTTTTTGTCCTTTGCTTTACATAATCCACATTTAACAGAAATCCAATCTTTATAATAAACTTTGTATTTCCTACTTCAGTGTAGTTATGGCTTTAATGTGCCTCCTACGTTATTTCTTTTCGAATGAAAAGAAAGTACAGATCTGGACGAAGAATTTGAACGGGCTGGAGAAAGATCCTGAAGACATTAAACGGGAAAAAAATGAAAACATTAAAAAAAATAAAATGAAAACATTAAACTTCAGTAGCTTACTGTAGTTTGTTTTGACTATTAATTTTACAATTCTTTAATAACGGTCCTTAAAAACGGTAACGCTTTTTTTGATCACTTTATTACCTGTACTTAACTTCGTTTCACTTTTCGAAATTAGTTCTAAAAATGTTGGTCGCAAGTTGTTAATTTTTAGACGACGATGGGGAAGTGACGTTGGAGCTTCAAAATCAGCCGTATAAATCGATAACAACAACAGTAACATCTGTACAGCGTGAAAATGGGTTCGAAAATCTTGTTAGTGTTGGTTTTTTGAATTTTAAAATGTCATGATAAAGAATTAAGTGTAAATAACAAAAAATCATGCCTCGATGTTCAGAACTGTCATCAAGCAAATCCGCTTTGCAAAAAGTATGAATATCTGGCATATGAGTGTGATAGTATGAATGTCTGGCATGTGAATGTAAGAGATAAAGTGATAGTTTAGCACCGTTTGTTGTTTGGCATATTACTTCTTACTATTAAAGAGTGCAATCAGATAACTATATCTGTCTTCAGCAACATTATTCGCTGGCATAGTAAGAAAATGCTTACTGAAAAAAACTACAACTGTTTAGGAAGGTTTCGCAATTAAAAAAGATTCAAGGTATCGATTATCAGTGGATTAATTGGTCTCTGTTTGGAAAGGGAATTTTTCCTCAGACACACTAGCTAACTGCTCCTAGCTCATAAACTTCTT
>NW_018111399.1:0-1075 GCF_000183805.2 Loa loa | reverse complement strand
TTTTGAATCGGATTCATCTGAACATCCACGGATTCCTGCGGCGAATCCGGACCTGACGTTGCAGAACTTGCTTTTGATTGACTGTGTTCCGAAAATTTCTCTGATTCCTTTTCCTCCACGTCATATTCTTCGTAATCCGACTTCACGCCTTCCTCTTCAATCAATTCCTCAGATCTTTGTATTGTTTGACGTTTGCCGAAAGCTTCTTCAGCCATGCACGAAACACGTGCTATATGCTCTAGTTCGTCCTGGGTTAATTCAAATTCGAATTCCTTGCTGAAGGCAGCTTTCTGAACATTGATTTCCTTTTCAGCTATGCTAGTAACGCTTGTAACGTGTCTCATTTCTTCCTGTGTTAATGACTGATCATATCCCGTCGTCTGGTGAACTGGTAACAGATTCTCTGTTGTCTTCAGAACACCGATTGAAATCGTATCATCAAATGAAATTCTGTCAATGGTTGTATCCTTACTGCTAATTGCATCCACTAGATGTTCCATATCATCATTTAGAACATTTTCTTCATTTTCCTTTTCAACCATTACTGATTCATCAATTGCATCGGATGGTAGGATATTTTGAATCGGATTCATCTGAACATCCACGGATTCCTGCGGCGAATCCGGACCTGACGTTGCAGAACTTGCTTTTGATTGACTGTGTTCCGAAAATTTCTCTGATTCCTTTTCCTCCACGTCATATTCTTCGTAATCCGACTTCACGCCTTCCTCTTCAATCAATTCCTCAGATCTTTGTATTGTTTGACGTTTGCCGAAAGCTTCTTCAGCCATGCACGAAACACGTGCTATATGCTCTAGTTCGTCCTGGGTTAATTCAAATTCGAATTCCTTGCTGAAGGCAGCTTTCTGAACATTGATTTCCTTTTCAGCTATGCTAGTAACGCTTGTAACGTGTCTCATTTCTTCCTGTGTTAATGACTGATCATATCCCGTCGTCTGGTGAACTGGTAACAGATTCTCTGTTGTCTTCAGAACACCGATTGAAATCGTATCATCAAATGAAATTCTGTCAATGGTTGTATCCTTACTGCTAATTGCATCCACTAGATGTTCCA
>NW_018111398.1:0-1076 GCF_000183805.2 Loa loa | reverse complement strand
GTGCATTCCGGACAAGAAAACGGCTTCTCACCGGTATGCGCCCTCATATGTTTATGCAAATTCCCTTTCTGGGTGAAATTCATCCCACACTTTGAACAACTGTACGGTTTCTCACCGGTATGAATCTTCATATGCTCAAGCAAACTCCCTTTCTCGGTGAAATTCCTCGTGCATTCCGGACAAGAAAACGGCTTCTCATCGGTATGAATCCTCATATGTCTGTGCAAACTCCCTTTCTCGGTGAAATTCCCCGTGCATTCTGGACAAGAAAACGGCTTTTCACCGGTATGAACCCTCATATGTTTAAGCAATTGCGATGGATAATCCAAGCTCACCAGACATGTTTCGCATTTGAACCGCTTTTCACCTGCATGAGTCGAACGCTCTGGATGTTTCCTTTTGATGTTACCTTTGTTTCCTTTGGACTGTTTCCTTTCGATTGTTTGGATGTTGGACGTTTCATTTTGATATCTCTCGTTGGACGTTTCATTTTCATACCTCTTAAGCCACATTTTCTTCGGGATATTTCCTATACTTGTTTGTTCCCTACTTATTCCTCGAATTGGTAAGTTCAGCGAGCTTGCGTCATTCTGATTAATTTCGTTGAGTTCTACTTTGCCCTTACTCACTTCTGGCGCTGATAGATCTGATGGTCCAATCCGTCGTTCATACATTCCTGACATTGATAAATCCAACGGTTCTTTTTGTGGTTCCTCAAATTATACGAAACTATCAAGTTCGAAGTGCGTTAAAATTTTAAAACTTTCGAAATATTGCAACGTTATCTTCTATTCTCTAACTTTAAATGAACTTACGATAGTTTGAGTGTCACTCAATTGGAAAAGGACGAAAATGATACAGATGAAATGCATGTTGATGGGAGTAATTTCTTGCCAATTCTGAAAAAAATATTCAAATTTATTAGTATACTGAATGATTGCTTATAAGAAACAACACCGAGTACATACTTTGACATCGAGTGCATACTTTGACATCAAGTACATACTTTTCTAAATATATTAGCGCTGAAAATGAAATTGGTGCGCATTCACTACTTGCATTATTTTATTGTTTCC
>NW_018111397.1:0-1076 GCF_000183805.2 Loa loa | reverse complement strand
CTATCAATCTTACTGCGTAACACCTTTTAATGGAAAAATCGAGAATTAAAGATTTCGGTTGCTAATAATTCTAAAAATCGTTTCAGAAATTTGCATGTGCTTAAGGAATCAAATTTCAGATTTAATCCAATATTTAGGACGATCTATAGATTTACAAATATGATAAGAGAAGAAAAAGAAAAAAGATGATGACTGTCAACCTCCCATTATCACATTATTGGTTGATTCATTTTTGCCATCGACATACATCGTTCATTTGAATTGGGCTTTTAATATTTGAATTTTTAAAATGCCCAAAAAAATCTTTACAAACAATGTTACCTACTGTTCAAACATCTGCTCTGTTAAACATTTCACATTTTTCAAAAGCAAAAACAGACAGGAAAGCAAAAAAAAAAAAGCCTTATGGGCAAAAGTGAACAAAAGTAATTCTTGTTGAAATCGTTTCTTGGCTCATTTCAATGAAACCCTTTTAATTTGGCCAATAATTAGCATAAGCTTATGCTTTTACTTTAATTGTCATCAAAAAACGATTGAAAATTGGCGGAAAATGTCTACTTTGCACCAAAAAAAATGATAAATCAATCGATGATAGATTTAATGTCGCGCAAAAATAATTAAATTTCCAAACAATGACAACGTCAGGGAAATTAATTAAATAGCTTTCGTTGATGGACGGATAAGAAATTTGGATTAAAAAATTGTTGACAGTAATTTTAACTGATGTAAATTATATTACTATTGTTAAGATAATGAGAGAAAATGTCATTTAAAAAATTCATATTGAAAGTTTTTTTAGCCAAAAATAACATTCATATGAATTAAAACTCAAATTTAAATTGTTTATTTGTATAACGAAAATACAAAACGTTGAAAAAATGAATTTTAATTTTTCAAAGTCAAATGAATATTTATCAATTTGACAAAAAAACATCTGATTATATATTTACTACTACTGCTACTTATATGCTAATCAGAGATAACAGTAATAGTGATAATGTTAACAGCGATGATGATGATAATGAGGATGATGTTAAACATTCTGAACTACTATCAATTCATATTTATTTCCGATT
>NW_018111396.1:0-1077 GCF_000183805.2 Loa loa | reverse complement strand
CACTCCTCCTCTCCCTCCTCTCTCTCTCTCTCTCTCCCTCTCTTTCTCAATGTAATTTAGTATTTCATAATTCTTTGAAAGATAGCAAGTGAAGGAATTGAAAAATAAAAGAAAAGATGCTTAAAGATATAATTACTTCAATCAATTCGAAGCGACGAAAATTTCAAATCCAAAATTAATGTCTTAGTGAGATTCGGCTAATAACTTCTTAAGATGAGTATGGCTATTTTTTAAATTGAAAGGGAATTGCTGAAAGGCAACATATCTCTTCTTCATAGCATATCTTCTTCCTGGAATGTAAACTATTTATCATATTTTAAACTATTTCCAAAATTAAATTTGAAAGATTCCTCACTTACTTTTTTTTTATTTTATGTGTTTTTTTATGCCTATATGCACTGTTGAGCCGTTCATAACTGTAAACTTTGCTTGTCCATTTATTTTTCATTTGTTAAATTAGAAGTGGCCAATACCTAAGCGATGATCACAAAATTACCATAAACTTCCCCATTTTCCACAAATTCCCCTTTTTTTTCGCTTAAATTCGACAGTGAATTTGACACGAATGGCTAGAATAGGACTAGTCTAGGCAGCAGTAGTAGTCTAGCTAAGCTTAAGCTAATACTTTATAGCTTATAGCTGCGTATTCTTAGAGTTGAATAGATAACCAAGATTTGACGGGATAGACGAGATAAGTGAGAAATCGATCCATTTCTGTTTTCCCCTAAACCTTCCGTCCACTTTTTTTTTTCCTTTCATTCAAAGTTTTTCATTCTTTTAAGCCTTTTTCAAAACGATTAAAAGAAGTATATGATAAAGAATGAATTTCAAACTAATCTCATTGCTATTTCAATGATATCAGTAATATCACTATGATAATGATAACGACTTGGATATCATGAAAAGCAATAAAAAGTATATTTCGAGCATGTTCATGCTAAATTTATTTTATCGCTTTGTAATAGCTTGGAAACTTTGTCCAGTTTAAAAGTAATGCCAAACGTGACCAAACTTGGTCACTTAAATTAGTTCTTTCCCTGCTCTCAAAAATCCGGTGGCCCTAGAATTAAAAAAAAA
>NW_018111395.1:0-1077 GCF_000183805.2 Loa loa | reverse complement strand
CGGACGCAACTCTGCATGCAGGCGGTTCAAGGCATTGATCGCTCGAGATTCACCCCGGAAATGACAGTCTTGCTCGGCAACATTATCAGTGACTGAGAAGTCTTCTCCAAGGAAAGCATTGCTTGGATTACACGGAGAGAGGCCTAGAAAAGATGTTTGACCAATTCTTATATCTGCACTTGGTTGATTAAGCGGCCAACGTGCATCTTCTAATGCAGTGTAACAAAGACAAAAAGACAAAGATATAAACCTGCCTCCAAAGGTATGTTCAGATTGATACTCGCATGTTGGAATATCAGAACCATGCTTCATAATGGTGATAGAGGATGTCCTGTGTGTCGTTCTGCTCCAATTGCCCACGAACTATCAGGATTCAACATGAGCATTGCTGCTGTTAGTGAAGTTCGTCTTCATGAAGAAGGCAGTCTTAAAGAGTCAGGCAAATATAAAACTGATCTTTCACGAGTAGGCTTCATGACTACAGACTCCATTATCTCCAAACTTAGAAATTTTCCTAAGTTTAGGATTGTACGGAGAAAGCGTTGTTGGAAATGTTCGAGAAGTCACAGGTAGTGACAGTAGACGACCCATATAAAAGAGCAGATAGGACGGTGGCTTTATAAACAGTAATCTTTGTACTTCTCTCCAGGTTGCTATTGCACCAGATTTTCTTACGGAGTTTTTCGAAAGCTCTGTATGCTTTGCTAACTTGCCTGTTGTGGATCTCTTTGTCGATTTTGGCGTCCGAGGAAATGATGCTGCTCAGATAGCTGAACTGCTGGATCGACTTCACCTATGGTGATGTGAGGATAAAGGTAGTCTTCCTGTGATGTAGGCTGGTAGAGAACTATTATCTTTAAGCTAACTTGTGGCTCAAAAGCCTCTGCAGCCTCTGAGAAGCAAGATATTAAGCGCTGCAGAGTTGTGTCTGTGTAACTTATGACGCGGCATCGTCAACAAAAGGTCCTCTCGGATGTGGTGTTTTAGAATCTGTCATGGATATCTGTCGCGTTAGGGGTAACTGTCGCCTTAGGTTGCATAGGCTTCCATTGGTGAATACTGAATGTAAATATCGTT
>NW_018111394.1:0-1078 GCF_000183805.2 Loa loa | reverse complement strand
ATATTGTACCACATCTTCTCAAGTTTCAAAAGAAGTTTATGTTGACCCATACATTACTTTTGTGTTAACCTATAAGAAATAACATTAATCGTAGAACAAGCGATAGCAAAATGAAATTTGTTAAAGCTAAGTAATCCACTTTTTCACAGAGTAATTAATCAACACAACATTGATAATTATAATTATTAATATTGATAAAGTAAAAAACTACTTTTTCCAGGAAAAACTTTTTCTTTCGCAGAATTGCTTTTTTTCGATTCAAATTATTTTCAAATATTTTTTGCAAAATATTTATAAATCTTCAAACTTTGCAAGTTTATCACAAATTATGTCAAGCATTTCTATCGTAACTTATCCATCCTACCGTATATAACTTACGAGAAATATAGTATCAATTATTAAATAATTCTCGGATCCGTTTCAGGTGATCGCATGTTTGCCCATTAAATCGTTCATTATACTTCCAATAAAGTCCTAACAGTTATAACAATTCTAAAATTGAAGTTAGCTTTTTCAATATTGAAAAAATTTCATGAGTTTATACACACTGATCATGCTTGTATTTCTGATAGATTCGTGAAATACTTGAAAAGAATTTAAATTTTGGGAGTAAAGATGATAAAAAGAGTTACAGTAATGTAAAACTGGAAAATTCGATAATTATCATATTATCTTTATCATTGCTATTTTATGCAATTTCTTTGGTTCCCTTTTTTTTGCTTTAATTTACAGTTTTTATTTCGTTTTTTTTTTCGATCAACACATGATAATCTTGTGGTAAAGTTTTCTTTTTGTTTTTTTGTAAAATAAATATGCTCCAAAAGTTATTATTAATTATTAATGTCAAAAGTTATTATTAATAAGTTTATGAATCTCAAACGATATGTTTTTTCCTTCCTTCCAATTAGCATTACAATTAATAGCTAAGATTTTTAATTTTAACTATTTTTTATGCATAAGGAAATTTTGAAAAGTCTTTAGAAAAAAGAAGATTAAAAATAAATTGGGAAATAATAACAAATAAGAGCTAAAGCAAACTTTTTTTTTTTTTTTTTTTACTTGTCCTATCCAGTATTGA
>NW_018111393.1:0-1078 GCF_000183805.2 Loa loa | reverse complement strand
TTAAAGTCATTAATTAATAGATTGCTAAATTACTTCCATGCAAAGTTATCAGTCAAGTCGTTATCTGCAATCCTTTTCATGAAGTTTTCGTCGGGGATTAAGAGCATATTCAACAACCATCAAGTTAGAGGCAGGAAATTTGAATGTAAGAGAAAAAATATGAGAAATACTGCTAATCGTGCAGATCAAAAGCTTCTTGAACCTTTGGTCGTTTAATTCAATTCAATGTGATATAAAAAGGCTTCTATTCAAACATTTCCACCACTTTAAAAATTTTGTATTTTACCTTGTTCTTCATTATGTCCATGACAATGATCATTTGGTTCAGTCTTCTGCTTTGTGTCACTTTGGCTTATAATGAAACTTCCTTTCTACTTCGACACGGATGTTATTACCACATGCGTTCATTATCCTCGCTACGAATAAAATGTCGCTCCGAACCATTGCAATATTGATGGAGAAATATCGGGAGATAACATTAAAACTGAATTTTTTGCTTCTAATATATATGAGAAAAAGTGAATCGATTATAGTAATTGAAATGAAATGCGATGTGATATGTTTATTTTATGGCATTGATATTTTATGATCAGTTTTCAAATTACATTAATTAATTAGCAAATACTGGTAGTATACGAGGAGTTTTTCAGAAGAGCAAAGTCATAAACGTCCTCATGACGGATGTGATGCGAGCTTTGACAATCGCGATGAATATAGAAAACGCAAGAAAACGCCCGACCAACCATTTATTTGCAAACGCAAACGACCCGATTGTGGGCCAACGTCATCGTTTCCTTCTCGCAATGAAACACGCCAACTTAAATTTCAATGCGAAAACTGCAAGGAATTTTTCTGCCGCAAGAGCTATTTGAAAATACACATGAAGCGATGCTTAATAACTTCTAGTTAGTTCCGCAAATTTAGTAAAATTTCAAGCACGTTTCTATCTCGAATAGTAGAATGCACATGAAAATGTGATGCGAAACATGTAAGACCATGGAACACTGCAAAATTCAATAAATATTGCAATGCAGAAAATGAAGCCAAAACTGCGGCAAAAGTGTCCATTTCTTTGGCG
>NW_018111392.1:0-1078 GCF_000183805.2 Loa loa | reverse complement strand
ACATCTTGTTTTTTTGTTGTTGTTGTTAATTAAGCATGAGTTTCATTCTTTTTTTTTTAATTAAGCTTGAATTTCTTTTTTGTTGTCTAACAGTAGTTCTGAATCGGTGGTTTACGAGGACAACAGTGCGATGAATAGAGAAACAAGCGGAGTTGTCCTCTTTTATCTTTGATAAGCTGTTATATTAAAAGTTCTGATTTAAATTTTTCTTTTTTTAAATTTAACACTTTCCAATCTTTTTATTTCATGCTACCAATGAAAAATCCCAAAGTGGCCATTGGTCAAGGAAAGGTTTTAAAAATCGTTGAACCTAAATTACAGATTCTATGGCTATTATCATTTGTGGATCCTTTTTCAACCTTTCATATATAAAAGTACTTCAAAAAAAAAAAAGTACTATAGAAGTACAAATTAACAGAATTGATTATTTTTGAATCTTTATTGTTACTGTTTGTTTGGTCAAGAAAAGATTTGAAGCCATGTTTTATTCAATTTTAAATTTGATTTTCAAAATTTTGTTTGTTCAAATAAATGCTTAATTTCGTTTGTTTGATCTTATTTGTATTAAATAAATATTAAATTATTTGAGAAATATCAAATTGTCAAATTTCTTTGCCTTTTTCACTCCTCAATTTCAATCAAATTACAATTAATTATTAAATAATGGTTAATCAACAAATTATTAAATTAATTAATAAATTAATTACTAAACAACGTAGTTGTGTATGTGTTTTATCTGTCTGTCCGTCTGTCTGTCTGGGTGTATGTGTGTCTGTTTCAGGTATCCATACGGACATTTCATCTGTTAACCTCTTTCATATATTGGTATATGTATGGATGATGATTTGACAGCACAGTTGTTATTTACCAGTAATTAATGGAAGTTATTTGTTTGGGTACTGATAACCGGAAAGTAATTCCGGTTATCTATAGAGTAAGATAAAAATGTAAGAAACTCTCCTGAGATTTTATTTATCAGTAATTAATAGAAGTTATTTGTTTGGGTACTGATAACCGGAAAGTAATTCCGGTTATCTATAGAGTAAGATAGAAGTGTAAGAAACTCTCCTGAGATTTT
>NW_018111391.1:0-1080 GCF_000183805.2 Loa loa | reverse complement strand
AAAAAATGATTCGAATTAATCATTTGATTATATGTTGACATTAAAATGTATGGCGAATTTCAAATACTACTTAGCATACAGTAATCTCTTATCAAATTATTTTCAATACAGAAATTATCAATTTTATCTTGAAATTAAAAAAAATATTATCTTTCATTTATCATTTCCATTTGTTTTTATTGAACTGAAAATTATAAATTCTTTTTTTTCTTCCATGATTGAAAGAATTTCCAAGTAAAAACTTGTTTTGTTGAGCATTACTTCAATAAAATGATGTCGTATAAAAGCAGCAATACTCAAATTTAATTTTTAAAATGTTGGTTTTTAATTGAATTATTTTAATTTCAATGAAGATATTATTCAAAACAAGTTCAAATTCAATTTTTCCCCAACCACAAATTACTAGATATTTTAATTAATTTTTGCAACAATTGATTTTTTTTTTAGCAAATTAGGACTTAATTCCTAAAAGCAAATGATTAGTAAAAATCATGCCTTGGAATGAATAAGTAATTGAATTGATTAAAAATTTAATTTATGCATGTTATTGATAGATTAAAGTCATGTTATCATTTAACCTAAATTATAGTAAGCATGCAAATTGTTCAATGATAATAGGATAAAAAAATTATTTAATGGTTTAATGATAATTAATGGTGATAGGACAATGTAATGTTACGGCTTCAGACGTCTTAATTAATTTTTGTAATAATTAACTTATTTATTTCCCTTTAAATTATCACTTGCAGTTTTACTTGACAATTTGGTATAAAATTCTTTGAAAGTCTCATTCGTTTTTTTTTTTTCTTTTGTTTACCAAGTATCATCTATGAATATTATCGTTAAAAGAAAATGTATTATTTTAATTAATGAAGTTTCATCGTTATTTCTTAATCTCGAAAAAATTCTAATATTAGTAATATAAATCAATAATGTTTATTATTCATATCTAATATTTAAATTTTAATTAAAAACATTAAATTGAATTATTTTGATATATGATGATAACCAAAGCTATTATTCATCAAACATTACCATTTCAATAAGCTATCAAATATTTAAAATCAATATTTTAAATTG
>NW_018111390.1:0-1080 GCF_000183805.2 Loa loa | reverse complement strand
GGGGGAGGCTATATACAATTAGTTTTTCAACCGTTGGCTGCGATTAGTAATTTGAGTGGAGGATGGAGATAAGCTTGATTGAGCCACTTTTTCTAGGCCCTTTTCTATGTGGAACAAGTCGTGCTGTCCTTGCATAAAGACACTCGGGATTCAAAGTGTTGTTGAACAAGACTGCCATATCCTGGAACAATCTCGAGCAACTAATGTTCCGAGCGCCTGTATGCAGAGGTAGGTCTGCGTAGTACACCTTATCACCCGCCTGTCACTGCAGGACTTTAAAAATGGGTGTATTCTTCGAGCCTGCACAGTGGATTTATTAGGTGAGGTACGGCATACGCGGAACTGGTCCATCCTTTACTTCTAAGATTCATCTGCCAAGACTTTGCGAGTTTGAACACTGTGACGGCAATTCCACAGGACATGGGTCTAGTTAAAGTACCCTTCTCTTAGATTGCCTTACAGGGCCAAACGAGCTCCATCTGCCCGGGTTGGGGGTTAGAGTTGTTCTTCTCCTGAGATGATTACTCGAAGGCTAACGACCCTCTCGTCTGTGAACATACTTTTGCCTTTGTCTGGTCCTTCAGTTGAGACTTGTCTAGCATGGAAAACCCCACCGGAAGCAGTTGCTGTTGCGAAAAATTTGGTTTTCTTCTTTCATAATAAATAAAACTCGACTTCCTTGCTTTCTTTATTGAAAACGTGCTAAGAGAAATTGTTTTGTTAAGACTGAATTATCAATGAATGGGTGAGGATCTGTTGATCCTATTGATGTAGCTGAATACCAGGAATACAGATAGTATTTATTAACTAAATAGAAATTAACGCTGATGGGACACAATCATTACTTTAATTCTGATGAATAGATTGAAATGAATTATTGGAGAATAAAACAGAAATTGAGCAAAATATGGTTGGTTGGTGGTTTAAGTGAAGAAGTGGAGATTCCTTCTTTGCACGGATGGATGTATATCTTTCTTAAGTCTATAGTAAGCTCTCATCTCAAATCTTAGTTAATTTATATTGAGAACAAGTGGGTGCGGATTACAATATGAGAATAATATAAGGTCTTTACAAAGACCG
>NW_018111389.1:0-1080 GCF_000183805.2 Loa loa | reverse complement strand
TTTTTTCTTTTTGAAATTTCAAATTTCTTTTTTAGAAGTTTCGAAAGCCAGAATTTTTTCTGGAACATCTTAAAATTTTAAAATTTGAATTTCTTGCTTATAACTAAGTTTCTTTAGAGGTTTCTTTAAAGTTTGGAAATTTTTCGCATTTGAAATATTTGTGTTTTTGAATTTCTTGTTTTTTTTCCTACTGCATGCTAATTATTTTCTTCCGCTCATTCAGACTTATGAAACCTTCATTTGTATTATCCTTGAAACTGCGTCCAAATGGACAGGGAACTTTGTTTCCAACTTGATGGTCAAAGATCTTCTGAAAATTATTTCTTGAAGAAAGTTATTTTCTTGAATTTCAGTATTATTTCAGTTTGCTGTTTTTTCCTCATGAAATTTCGACATTTCAACTCATAAATCAAAATTAAAATTTCCAAAAATCTGATCAAATTCATCGACCCTTCATATCTACGTGATTTTTTTATTTTATTTTTTGAAATAATTGCTATGCAAATTTATTACAGACTTCGCATCAATAAGAGCATACTTTATGTGAAATTGAATTATCTAAAATTGAGTTAAATTTTGCATGCTTTAAATGGATGTTTTAATGAAACGTTAGTCTGAATGAACGAAAGGAAATAATAAGCATGTAGTAGGAAAAAAAATAAGAAATTCAAAAACACATATTTCAAAATCGATTGATATGACATAATTGATTGATTAAATTTATTGGAAATTCCATGCGCTACTATTCAAAAAGTGTCATTTTATATTTGAATATTAATTCAAGTTTTGAGTTAAGCGATATAAATATTAGTGATTTTTGTAAGCATCAGACAACTACTACCTTCCTTATGCGAATTCTTCCATTCCTTTCAAAATGAATAACCACTCTGTGAAAGTATATATTCTCTTCTAATATCGGCATAAGGAATGCCACAAATCTAGACTGAGACCAGATATTCCAGATTACGGATATCCCTCACTCTTTTCTTATCGATGTCGTTTATGGATGATCATAACACATGATATCCTTCGCTATTGATCGTTCCCTTGTTTGTTACCAGTAGTGATACGCTATATTGC
>NW_018111388.1:0-1080 GCF_000183805.2 Loa loa | reverse complement strand
TCGGATCGATTTCACTCAATTCCGCGGTATAATTTAGCAAGAAGGTATGCTCGGTGGAGCGGTACAATTGAGCAAGGAGGTATAGTTGATCCCGCGGTATAATTGACAGGGAGTTATGTCCGCTCAGGCGCCATAATTTAGCAAGGCGGTAATCGAAGTGTTACATAGACATTTATTACATCAACAACTGCTGAAAAGAGATTCCCTCTCACATATTATGTTTACACTACGTCATCCGACAAAATGATGAGGTCAACCGACCATACTGTTGTTAAGGTCAATCAAAACATATCGCATAATTAGGGTGGAGGAGACAGAGATGCTTGAGAGCTAGAAGAAGAATCAGATGCAAATTTGGCTCCTATTTAAACGCACCTTCTCTCTCCAATTTGTCATTGTCAAAAAGATTTGACACAAAGTTAACTTGTCAGCATAAATTCTTACCCACTGATGATATGCTTCCTTATTTCTTCTTGAAATAATATTCTTCCATTTCGTACACCTCAATAATGTTTAATCAATATGAACTGGGACATATCAGTTAGCTGTTTAATTTGAATTCCTTTCCTTTAAATCGATTTAAACATCTCTTTTCTTTCCTCCGAGCACCTTCAATTATTATGACAATCCTTCTTGTACCTCACCCTTTTCCAAATCATTTTTATCTTCGATTTTTTCGTTTATAAATTTATTATTTTTTAATGAAACGTATCAATTTATTGGAATTTAAGCGTGAAGAAATCATGTACTTTATTTTAGTCAGCTTAAAATGGTTTTGTTGCTCGAATTTTTGGCGCTTCAGAAAAGTATGAGGGAACATCTCAGAGTGAGTTTATTTAATTTTTATTTTTCCAACTTTCAATTCAGTTTCTATTCCCTTAATTCCGGCATTCAACTCCTATCACTTTAATCACACTCTCAATCAATCATTTAGGTTGTTTGTATGCATTGAAACTTCTGTAATTAGAAGTCCCTTAATCTTAAACTTCACTGCATGTTAGCTTAGCGGTTTTATCCGGCAATAAAGTTCAACTATCATGTTAACCTTTTTTTGCAGCAGAGAGTTGGACCTCCGCAGAG
>NW_018111387.1:0-1080 GCF_000183805.2 Loa loa | reverse complement strand
CCGATAATAAAAATTGATCCAATTCAATCAATCGACGAATTTTACTGGAATAATTACTGCAATTGATAAACTAAATTATTAATTGAATGAAAAATTAATGAGCCTCATTCCTAATATTAAGACTGATACATTTTGGTTTCTCACTCAATATGTCTTTACTATCCAATTTTCATTGGTTAATCTGGTTAATCTGATTTTGTGATGACGATTGGATTCACATCAAAAATGTTCACAAAAACTCTTCAGCTGACATATTTCAGAAAAAAGCACCACTTACGGCCCTCCAGAGAATGGCTTGATTAACGAATATTTTGGCTTGCGGAAATCCGGAACTGTACTGATTTTACGGTGATGGTAACAGCAAAACAGTACTTAAAACTTGGAACTTTTAATGTTCAAATTTAGAAAGATTTATTCAACAACAAATTCTAATGATTTAGAATTTGGCGATAATTCTATCATTGAACTGATCAATGCTTTATCTAACTTATCTCATTATCATTAATCCTATTGCTTTATTTGAATAATATGCCACAAAATTTTTTGGTCTACCAAATATCCCAAGTTATATTTTAAGCAAAATTTAGTACTTTAGGCCGTTTAAAATTTTGAAAATTTTTGAAATCAACTAAAATCCATTTCTAATTTGAATTTTAAATTCTATTCGTAATGTGTACAGGTGCAGAAATGTTTCGAATACATAAATTGAATTGAATAAGATTGCAGAATGAAAATAAACTTCTGAAGATTGGAGACAGTAATCTTCAAAATCTTAAACATACTATTAGAGTTAGTCCATCCGCCAAATTCACTCATTAAATTCAACAAAGATCACAGGTTAATTTCTCTGAAGATGTGACATTGAAGCATCGAATTTATTTTTCATCGTAAGAAGTGACCAAAGTATTTGGCATTGGAATAAGACAATGCATCGTCTTCAGTGATATTTGGCTTCTCTTATTGTCGTATTTTGTGTATCTGCAAATGATGCATATAAAATATTGATATACAATCCACGTTTCGGTAAAAGTCACGTCGAATTTTTGGGTTCTACCGCTGATACATTGGTTAATGCTGGAC
>NW_018111386.1:0-1081 GCF_000183805.2 Loa loa | reverse complement strand
CAATCTTTTGCTATGCATCGCTTCAGCTCAGAATGGAACTTTATCTTCACTTGATCTCACCACTGATAACTCTGTTGTTCATTATCCTGTCATTCCCATCCGTTTTCAACCGTTTACTGTTCCCTCTGATGGATTTTCCGGCCTGAGAGGAACAGTTAAAGTAGTCCAACCAAGTCAGCAGAACAATGAGGACGTCATAGAAGACGATGATATTCCAGATGACTTTCACTGGGTACTATTTGGCAATGAAAATAAGAAATCAAAAATTCAACCGAGTCAGTCGAGCAATGTGAACGTCATAGAATACAATGATATTCCAGGTAACTTCCATTGGGTACTATTTGGCAGTAAAAATAAAAAATTGAAAACCGGAACTGATTTTGTCTTAATGTAATCAGATATTCTGTGATTATAGGTGACATTAATAGGTAATATTAATACTAATACTTTTGTTTGAAATACGAAAAAAAACGAATGAACAGAGTCTCGTGATCTGAGTTAATCAAGATACGATATCATAAGTTTGTTTCATGGTACAGATATTTTCATGATCAGTTTTCAAATTGAGTCAATTAATTGCCAAATGAAGTAACAGAAAAACTAATTGCAAACACAAATATCACAACAAATGTCTTTCAGATGTGGAAAAGTATAAGTGTTCACATGTCAACTGTAATGAGACTACACGGAGCAAAACCAAATGTTTAGAACACATTCGAAAACACCATGAACGATTTCCTTATCAATGTAAGCAGCCCAGTAGTGGGGAAGAATTCCGCAATCATTCGTCATCATTTTTTCCCAAAAGGAAGTAGATCAACATAAATTTACATGCGAAAAGTGTGGTTTTTCCTCCAACCATATGAGTTCACTATCCAGGCACAAGAAACAATTCTGCAATGCTTCTCGTGAGTTTCGCAAATTCAGCAAAAATTTTTTAGCATTTTTATCTAACTAAGTGCTCACCGATTTTCTTCAACCGTAACAAAGAATGAAGTAAAAAACAAATAGAAAAAAAAAGAAGACCAAGACGACCCGACTATCGTATAATTTAATACGACCTCGACGAAATACATTTTCC
>NW_018111385.1:0-1081 GCF_000183805.2 Loa loa | reverse complement strand
GCTTAACGATATATGTTAGACTGTCAAAATGAGAATAAATATTTTTAGCTCTTGCAAAAGATAACAAAAACAATCCTGCAATATTTAATGCTTGCATGCATGCGTGCATGCACGGTTGCTTAACGATATATGTTAGACTGTCAAATGAGAATAAATATTTTTAGCTCTTGCAAAAGATAACAAAAACAATCCTGCAATATTTAATATCTCTATGCATGCATGCAAGATAACCATTGATACATACAATTATTTTATACTATTATATTACAAATTTTCTCTTCAATTATGCCATTGTTAAGTTAATTTTTAAATTTAGTTTTAAAAAAAATTTTTTTCAATTTTTTTTTTGCTCCAAAATTTAAATTTATAAATTACAAATTAGTAATAAAAACCAAATAACTAATAATTGGAAAAATTGGAAAGTAAAAAATAAGCAAACAATATGCAAATATTAGGAAGAATTAATCATTTGTTTAAAAAAAAAAAAAAAATTATTTTTGTAGAATTACAAATAATTAATATTAATTAAAGGAATAAAAATTAAAAATAAAAGAATTAATTAATTAAAATTACTAACAAAGAAAGATAAAATACGTTGTTGGTGATATTTTACATTATGTTAATAATGTAAAAAAAAATTAATTAATTAATTAATTAAAATTACTAACCAAGAAAGATGTAATGTGATTTTGGTGGCATTTGACATTGTTTGAATATTGTTATTAAATGAATTAAATCACCATCTAAACTACCAACAATAAATACCAATGTTCGCTCTAATGCGCTCTCCGGTACAGCAATAATCATATCATCACTTCTATGCATAAGTGCAATCGCATGATGTATTAACTTGAAAAGAAAAAAAATATCATTTATCATTTTCCGGATCAAATAATCAGGTAATTCCGGAAAATGAAAATGCTATTACTTCTATGCATAAAGTGCAATCGCATGATGTATGAACTTGAAAAGAAAAAAAGTATCATTTATCATTTTCCGAATTAAACAATCAGGTAATTCCGGAAAATGAAAATACTATTACTTCTATGCATAAGTGCAATCGCATGATGCATTAACTTGA
>NW_018111384.1:0-1081 GCF_000183805.2 Loa loa | reverse complement strand
AGTGAATTTATGATGATTGTTGAATTTGTTTCTTCGTTGTTGGAACCATTATTGAGAGAGCCATATTTTTGTAGCACAACGCCGTATTGTGTTGGCCTTTGCAGTGGAAGCATGTACGCTTCCTTTGTTTGCAACCACTTGTTGCATCGTACGGAAACAATTAGTTCTGAATTAGTACCATTAGAAATTGTCGTAAATTACTTATCGTCCAAGTTTCTCCTTCTGTTTTCATCTGATAGACTTTATCCAAGATCCATGGTGGTAATCTGCTCTCAATCGTTACTTCAATACTAGAATGTTCTAAATCCTCGCCTAATGCTTCTAACTGTCGAAGGATTTTTTCCATCGCTTCGACTCTTGATTTCCATTCTCTGTCGTTCCGTTGAATAGAATAGAATTCGTTATATAATGATTTCTTTATAGTAGCAGGGTTACCATATTTATCGATTAAGACCTGCCTTATTAATTCATAATTCTCTGGAGCTATATCAAACCCTCTTATAGCCTCCAATGCTTCTCCTTTCAAACACGAAGTCAAATAGGTAAGCTTTTGAATGTTTGGAATTCCCTGAAGATGTATAGCTGCATTAAAGCTATTCCAGAATTCTCGCCACAATTTTGGGTCCCCACTAAAAGTTGGTAGTGGTAACTGTGGTAAATTTATTGTTGAATGATAGATGGATGAGGGTTTCTCCACTTCTTTTCCTTTAGTAACCGTCAACTTTTCTCGTTGAAGGGCTAATTCAAAATCATCATAATATAAATTTAAGGTAATAATAGCTTCCTTGCTACTATTAATTATGTGTAAAATACCTTGTTTATCGTTGACCATTTTCTCGTACTTTTCCTCTTCCTCTTTCTTTGTTATTTTCGTAGCTTGTTGTATGAGGTCCAACCATTTTTGGTTGATTGTTTCCAACATACCAACATATATTTCGAATCGCTTAGCTTTATCTTTGACGATCCTTTTTTTATTTCGTATTGCTGTTTCTGATCTTCTAGCGGCTGGTTTCGATCTGGTGGTGATAAGTCAAGTTTCTTGATTTCTTCCAGAAGTTCGATTACTCTGTCGATTGTTGGT
>NW_018111383.1:0-1082 GCF_000183805.2 Loa loa | reverse complement strand
TCACAGCATCCATGTTTGTAACATTTGAAAGAAAGGGATAAAAACTTTCATAAAGAACTGAAACCATGATGTTATAATAGTAAAATAGATTAGCAGTTGAACATGTTGAAAACTTCAAACTTATTTCTTCAAAGACTTTTAATAACATACCTCAGCAACTGAAAGTTGTTCAAATTTAGCACGTAAATTTAAAGCCCTTCCTTTTGGTGCAACAGGCAAAGCGTTCCCTCTCGGTACTTGTTCTTCTGAAAAATCATAATCTAATCATTACAACCTTTTATAATAACAATAATTCTGGGCACCAGGTTTATATCAAATCCTAAATCATTTTTAAGTTTACACTTGAAATTCTCATAATCTTGATTTAATGAATTTCTTAGCATCCAGGTAATAATCAAAAAAAATGTTTGCAGTTATAGGAACTTCTTTCTATCTGCACCAAAAAATACCAAAACCAAAAAACCACGCGCATGAGGAAATGAAATGTTGCATACAAAGATGATCGAAACCCTTCCACAGTTTCGACATAAGTATGTAAACTTTCAAGAACCTCGCCTTTAGCATATTCCTTTTGGTTTTCATGTTGAGTAGACTCGTTATATTGCTGAGTGTCTACCGCTGATTTATATTGTCTGTCGTCTTGCAAATCAAAATGACCATCAAAACTTCGTTTATAATCTGGAATTTAGGGATGCTTTAAACAAAACAGGACCTTATTAGAAAAATTAATTCATTCACGCCCTACCTGTTTGACTTTCATGTTTGTCTAATTTTTCGTAATCATCCCAACCAACAGCGCTTTTGTCCTTTCTGTCTTCCTGGATACCGAATTTTCCACCAAACCCTTTTTTATAATCTAAAAGTTGCTCAAAATTAAAAACTGTCAAAAGTATCATCAAGTACCATCATTACTAGAAATATGGTTTGAAATGCTTCAGGATATTATAAGATTCCTGAAGGTAGGTAAATATTAGGTAGGTAAATAGACTTTTGCAATGCCTACCTACTTGACTTTGATGTGTTGCCAATTTTCCATGCTCATCCCAGCCAACTGCACTCTTATCTTTACGATCTTCCTGAAT
>NW_018111382.1:0-1083 GCF_000183805.2 Loa loa | reverse complement strand
CTTCGTTAACATCCTTGGACATAAAACATGCAGCAATTATTTGCTTTCCCATCTTCAAATCCTTCCTTTCTATTTTTTTTTTCATGGTCACATTTTGATGCAATGACCGCTGGTTTAGGATAGTAACCGGACAATTCTTAACTCTTTAATTTCTTGACATTCTTCAAAAGAAGAAACCGACCATCATTTAAAATTTTTAATGCATATGCGGTAATTTCATCTATTCGTAATTATCGCAATAGAAATATGCATAATTATTTTATTGCTTTCGTTTCAGAAGAAAAAAAAAGAGGAAAAGTTTTTCGATTGAAATTTCAAGGGAATTTACTTGACAAGTTTCACTTCTACACTTATCTTCTCTATTATCCTAACAAAAAGGATAAGTCATATCAAAGTTTAATATTTCATATCAATAATCATCTAATGTGATATGTAATATCATTGAAATATTATTTGAAACAATTTTAAAATCATTTCGCTATTTAAATGTTTATCGTTTCAAAAATAAACTAAAAGTATACTAAATTAACGATTAAGAAAAATTTTAAATGACACTTATTAAAAATTACCTTTATCCGCATTTGAAAATAGACTTTCGGCAATTTCCGCATAGTTGATCGAGAAGGATTTCATATCATTATTTGTACCAATCATTGATTAATCATATACCATTGGTTAATTATTATCATTCTGAGACTTGGTCAAATGGATTTTACGGCATTCTGCTAGTGTCATCAACCGTAAAACTTTGTGATTGAAAGAGCATAGCAAGAGTAATTTTCGGATTATACAGTAATCGCTTCTCTGTCAGGAACTTTTTATTATATGGTTTTAATCGAAATAATTGCACCCATTCGTAAATTTATTTCCAGGGAATGCATTTATGCTAATTTATGTAAAATATCTTTGCGTAGTACCTTTTCCAATTCACATTAATTTAAGGGAACTTAGAGGAAAATCCCCGTAAGAAACGAAAAATCATTCGCTAAATTAGCAATGTTAAAATTTCAATCCTTCTTTATCATATGAAATATTTTTGTACAGACACACACACACACACACACACACACACACACACACACA
>NW_018111381.1:0-1083 GCF_000183805.2 Loa loa | reverse complement strand
GTTGTTCATACGTTAAAGCACGTTACACGATGAATACGAAACAACTACTTTGTATGCTTATGTAGCAATTTTTTTTTTAACGAACTAGACACATAACATTATATGACATGTTATCTTATCTGGTTGTACTACTGAAGAGTTGTATTTTTGAATGTAATTTTGGAATTCTGATGAGGCTAAAATTGAATTCCACTTAAATTTCATTTTATGTTTGTCAAAATATTCTAGGGATTACCCCCGAGAGGATACATTAAAGTGTGCTTTGAATAATACTAATGTCCAAAATGTTTTTTTTGCTTAATTTCTTTTTTTCTTTTTAGGTATTTCGTTTTCAAACATTATTGTCGTTGATGTTATCAAGTCAAACAAAAGATCATATAACTGCTGCTGCAATGCATGTAAGTCGTAATTCACAGCATACGTTAGCATATGTTTTGAAAGACCACTGTAATAGTTGGATGTATATTATACGTGTATACATATGTACTTACGTGTATAATTCTCCCTATAATGCCTATTTATGCATATGTCCAGAGAGATGTACTTGTATGTCCGTTGTTTTAAAAGCGATAGAAGGCAATAGATTATTGTTATATATTAAGGTTGAATTTAGGAGATTATAAAAATGAGTTTATCTAATACATACGTTCTTAATTGATTATGAATTGCGTAAATAAGATATGTTTAAATGAAATATTTGTAAATTATGTTTGATACGTTTAATTTGCAGCGATTACGAGAACACGGATGTACAGTTGATAATTTACTCTCAATCCCTACGGAACAGCTTCAGCAATTACTCATTCCGGTCGGTTTCTACAAGGTAAGAGATAATAATAACAATGATAATAATAATAATAATAATAATAATAATAATAATAATAATAATAATAATAATAATAATAATAATAATAATAATAATAATAATAATAATAATAATAATAATAATAATAATAATAAATAATAATAATAATAATAATAATAATAATAATAATAATAATAATAATAATAATAATAATAATAATAATAATAATAATAATAATAATAATAATAATAATAATAATAATAATAATAATAATAATA
>NW_018111380.1:0-1084 GCF_000183805.2 Loa loa | reverse complement strand
TTGTCTACATTTTCTCTTCTACCTTCTTCTTCTCTCCCTTCTCTCTCTCTCTCTCTCTCTCTCTCTTTCTCTGAAAGATTTCTTCCTTTTTCTCTCTCAGTATGAAATAAGGAATGAAAATTACAAATAATAAATAATCTAACAATAATGATAACAAAAAAAATATGATAATTGTAGTATTAAAAAGTATAAATTGATAATTATCAATATGGAATTTATCAATTGATATTATTTTATTTATTTTAATATTAAAAATAATTTGAAAATATTAAAAGTAAATTTGTAAAATTAATGATAAATTTCATATTAATAGCTCTAATCAATTCATATTTTTTAACATTACTCTTATCGTATATTTCAATTCTTATTTTAATTTTTATTTTTAATTAATACTTAAAAGCAATTAAATAATTTCAGAGAATTGTATTAGATTTACTAAAGGAAGCTATGTCACGAGCAACAATAAATGGTAGTCGAGGTTTTTTAATTGATGGTTATCCACGTGAAATTATTCAAGGTGAACAATTCGAGCATGAAGTTAGTTAATTTATGCATTTAATAAATTAAATTAAATAATTATTTAACAATTTTTAATATTCAAAAGGGAAAAAAAACAAAATAAAAATCGTATTTTTTTTTTTTTAAATTAGATTTAAATTTACAAACAATTCAATACACTGCTCAATTTATTATGTTCAATCACCCGATCTTATCATTTGTTTTTAATGCTGATAAGAGAAAAAGTAAAATAAAAATTGCACCTTTTCAAAATTGAATTTAAATTTAAAACAATTCATTATACTATTCAATTTCTTAGGTTCAATCACCCGATCTTGTCATTTATTTTAATGCTGATAAGAAAACACTTTATGAGCGTTGTATGAATCGGCAAAAAATAAGGTTAGCAGAAATAAAATAAAATTTCATTATTAGTATCAAATTTATATGACTTAAGTAAACTATTCAAATTTATTTTAATTATTATCATTCTAGAGACAACTGATTAATTTCATATAAATATAAATATAAATATGAATATAAACATGAATATAAATATAGACGTAAATATAAATATAAGTATAAA
>NW_018111379.1:0-1084 GCF_000183805.2 Loa loa | reverse complement strand
GTCGTCTTATAGTTTTCTGGATTTTGTGAGTTGATGCTACCCCGATGGTTATAATTAATTTTGGCCAATATGGGGGAATTATTACAACTAATCTCCTACATTAGCCTTTTCTGTTAAAGTTGGTTCTAATCAAGTAATATGCTTTTCAAATTATATGAACTAGTGTGATTTTTAGTTGGTCGGTGATTGTGATACAGCACTGGAGAATCTCAGACCTATAACTGCGCTTACATTACATTTAGTGGGGGCGCTACCAAAACGTACGAATTTACTGAAGAAGAAGTAATTGAAATTTTCTGAAGTTTATAATATTATGAATAATATTAAGCAGTGCAGTGCTAAATATCCACGACTTTCTTTTTTGTCTTCGAGAAATATGGTATCAAAATTTTCCTTAAGTTGATAGCATAATTGTCTTGAAATTATCCTCCAGAGTTTATGGAGGTAAGTGGTGAGTCGGTCGAGCCTTCTCTTGCCAATAAATTCAAATTTCTGTTATTTATAGTTGAAACGCTTTATCGGCGATTTAGAAGAAATCCAGCGGAAATTTAATTAAAAGTAGAATGTACCCAA
Source organism: Loa loa (assembly GCF_000183805.2). Taxonomy (NCBI): domain Eukaryota; kingdom Metazoa; phylum Nematoda; class Chromadorea; order Rhabditida; family Onchocercidae; genus Loa; species Loa loa. The sequence goes on along the minus strand of NW_018111379.1, from coordinate 511 downwards.
AATTACCATCAGGGTGAGTACTTTAAATATGTGTCAGGATTCTTAACTTATATTTCGTACTGGTCACCAAAATTCCTTTTGAATATTTTTTTTTAAACATGAATATTTTTTTGCATAGAACTGAGGATTAACGACTTCCAATGTTATTAGATTCTTTCATTTAATTAAATCTAAGTTTCGACAAAAAAATTTCTAAAAAGTATGGGGTGTTCCTGCTGTTTCTGTTCTTTGCCCGAGAACAGCGTTAAAACATCGAAATTTCATGGTTAGAATTCAAATTTTCAGTTTATGCCATTGTTGAACTACATACTAAGACCAGACTTGACAGTATTTATTTGGCGAAGTATCATCTCCGCAATTCAATCACAACTATCGAGAGTATCCAGAGCTTAATTGTAATGTAATGAATATACACTTCGAGAATCCGCTTGGATTAGCTGCCGACTTTGAGAGGAGTAAGAGTTTTTGAATTTTTGATCTTTCATATGTTTTGATAATGAAATCTAGGAAA
>NW_018111378.1:0-1084 GCF_000183805.2 Loa loa | reverse complement strand
AAATAGACGGGATCACCCAACATTAGTTTAGAAGACTAAAAATCTATCAATAATATAAAATCTTTTAATCGAAAATTAAAATAATAAACTTATACTAATACTACTAAAACAAACTAAAAAACGCAAAAAATAATATAAAAAAAACCAATCAAAACACCAAAATGATAATAACCACGAAATAAAGAAAACAAAACAAAAAGAAAGAAAAAGAAAAAAAAAAGGAAAAATTTTCCAATTACGATAAAAATCGTAATATAAAAATCATAATAAGAAAAAAAAAAAGCAAAAAGTTCAAAAAAAAAAAAAAGACAATTTTTATTCCTTACAAAAACGATTTTTGCATAAAATGCTTTTTCATATGCAAAAAAAAAAGTAATGAAAATGAAAATTTGTTAATTATTATTTGTTATTTATATTTATGATAATGTTAATTATAATATTGTGATATTAATGATAGTATCAATCGATAATTCCTTGTTATCAAATAAAATGATATCAGTAATTTCCGGTTACAAAGCAAATGTTAATAATAATATTGTTAACAATTATCAAACAAATATTACCAGTAATTTTTAATTATCTTTCAGAGGAAAAAAAAAAATGTCAAACATAAATTGAAGATAAATATTGACTATTAATTAATTAATAATAATTATCATCATGAAATTATTTTCTTCCAAAATAATCATATAACATTTATTACTTAGCTTTTTTTTTGATTGAAATTCAAAATGGTGAACATTTTTCGAAATTACAATTTTTGAATGCGAAGAGAGATCATGAATGGGTAATTGAGATAATTAATTTTAAAAATTGTAATTAAGCGCTTTGTTTTTCTCTTAGAAATAAGTGACAATCATTATTTCTGATCATTTTGTTAATAATTAAATGAACATTAATGGAAGATTTAAAAAAAAAAAACTTAAAATTTTTTGTTAATTTCTAGAAAAAATTTATATTATATTAATTAGTAATAACTTTTCCTGGCAAATATTATCAATTATTTTTGAAAGCAAAGCAAGTTAGCAAAGGTAATGATGATAAGGGAAAAAGAAAAAAAAATTTTTAGAACTTTTTCAAAAAA
>NW_018111377.1:0-1085 GCF_000183805.2 Loa loa | reverse complement strand
CCGTTTTCATATTTTTATTGCCTTTCTTCCATCCTTTCCAAATAATTATCATTTAACTTCTAGATAATCTTTTTCAAGTTAACTTTTTCATTTCCCTATTACACATATTGTTTTTCGTAATCTCATACTATTTTAATTTCCTTGTTTTCCTCTTCCTTTCCTTCTCCTCCTCTCTCTCTCTCTCTCTTCCTCCGCCTATTTATCTCCGTTTCTTTTCCTTTTCCTCTTTCGCCTTTTATTATAATGCAATATAGATTATTGACTCTTGGTTTATCTTAATTTCAAAATTTAAAAATTTGAAAATTATTCAAATTATCTTCTGTGTTCATATTTTTCTTTTCTTCTCTTCCCCTTTCTTTTCTCTTCTTTCAACAAATCAATTGTAATTGTTGTCACATCTTTGATAAAGATAAAGAAAAAAAAAAGTTGTCTTTTTCATTCTTTAAAGCAATGTAAACATTTTCCATTCATCCTACAAATTTTTACCTTTCATTCATTTATTCCGCTTACATTGCAATGTTCTCTGTAATATTTAGATTATTCCTTAAATTTCAATTCAATTTTTTAATTTCATTTTAAGTTTTTAATTTCAGTTTCTTTCGTTTTTTAACTTCAACATAAGTTTTTATTCTCAACTCAATTTTCCAATTTTAATTATGGTTTTGCAATTTCGGTTCAGTTGCTTAATTTCAATTCAGTTTTTCTTTTTCCAGTAAAAGTTTTTAGTTTTTTGATTCCTATTAACTTTTTTAATTTCAACTCCGATTTTTCAATTTTAATTCAGTTTCCTAATTTCAGTTTGCTATTTCAATTTCAATCCATCTTTTTTTCAGCTTCAGTTTTTCAGTTTTAATTTACGTCCCTAATTTCTGTTGAATATTTCAATTCAGTTTTTTGATTTTAATTCTAATACATTATTTATATTGTTTATCAAATATTTGAATTAAATTACACATTTGTCCTTATGTGCATATCGTGTTTATCAACTGGAATGATAAAAAAATATTGAAAAAAAATTTCGTTTATAAGAATTACTCAAAATGCTATGATAGCACTAATATAGTCCAAAAAAAAAAAAAAAATAA
>NW_018111376.1:0-1085 GCF_000183805.2 Loa loa | reverse complement strand
ATCAATTATCATATCATCTAATATAGTATACACTTAATTCTAGCAATTACCATACTATCATATTTCTATCAACAATTAAGATAATTACCGGTGGTATATATCCATATTTTGTCATACGTTATGGATGTGTGTGTGTGTGTGTGTGTGTGTGTGTGTATGTGTGTGTGTGCATCCGTCTGCCTGTGCTTCTGTCTGTACGTTTACATAATATTATCTATTCCGATAATCTATCATCAGAAGGCATTTCTAATTCTTTCCAACATCATCATGGCTTTAGGCTAGGCGTTTTTGTCGTAATATATAGCAAGAATATGAATCCCATAAAAGTGTACCATTGTATTATCGAAATAAACGGCTGGAGCATAATAAACCGGATTCGGAAAATAGGAGATACGATAGCACAATAAAAAGTTGAGTTAAAGGACACGCTAAAAGATTTGTGGGAAATCGTTCCACTTTCTGTTCCACTAATGGTCATCGATCAAAATCACACCGAACAGCAGCTGTTTATCGTTTGCGTTCCTCTATCTCTTCGATCTGACCACTTCCTTTCCTCCTCCCTCCCTCCCCCGCTCCACCACTCTTCTTCCCTTATCTCAAATGTAGTATCCTGTTGTGAGAACTTATGGATTAGCCACTTCAGAACCATCCGATTATTACTCTAGCAAGAATTAATCTTTGATCTGTTAAGCTTTTCAACAATTTCAAATCCATTCTTTGCTTACTTTTAAAACTTTCATTGCTGCTTTTTTTTTCCTACTTTGACTATTTTTGAAGTGAATATGTTCAAAATTACAATCAACTTCTATCTATTAGATAACGTCCACTCATGTCCACTCATGGCTACTTTCTGCGACTAATTACCCAGTATAGTTTCTTTTCGTCTACAATTCTTCTTTCAGGATAGTTTTCTACTTCTACTACAATCAACTTCTATCTATCAGATAACGTCCACTCATGGCTACTTTCTATGACTAATTACCCAGTATAGTTTCTTTTCGTCTACAATTCTTCTTTCAGGATAGTTTTCTACTTCTACTACAATCAACTTCTATCTATTAGATAACGTCCACTCATGGCTACTT
>NW_018111375.1:0-1085 GCF_000183805.2 Loa loa | reverse complement strand
TAATAATAATAATAATAATAATAATAATAATAATAATAATAATAATAATAATAATAATAATAATAATAATAATAATAATAATAATAATAATAATAATAATAATAATAATAATAATAATAATAATAATAATAATAATAATAATAATAATAATAATAATAATAATAATAATAATAATAATAATAATAATAATAATAATAATAATAATAATAATAATAATAATAATAATAATAATAATAATAATAATAATAATAATAATAATAATAATAATAATAATAATAATAATAATAATAATAATAATAATAATAATAATAATAATAATAATAATAATGATACATTCCCTTATTTCATCATTCAAATAATTTATCATTTCAAATATGGGCCAAAATCATACCACAACTAAATTTTGTCCCTTCCTTCCTTCCTTCCTTCCATCTTTCCAACCTAATACGATGATGGCCCCCTACGGACCATTCCATCATTAGCTTTCCTCTTCATCCTCTATTTTCTATCATCTTCAAATGACCACTTCCTATCATCAATAATTTTCAGCTATCCTAATAACAATTGGATTTCCGTTAAATAAAAAAAAAAAAGTCAATAATATATAAGCTAAAGAGTAAATATAAATTATAATACGGTAACAAAATATAATTATTAATTTTCTTTTTTTTCCCCCTCATTTATTTACTAAATGAACTAAAATATTATTTCATTTTTATCAAATAATTATTTAAAAAATAAATAAAAAGCTAATATATGATAATATATAATTCAAATTTTTATTTCCTAATTTATATATATATATATTTTTTTTAATAATTTATATGATTTATCGCATTAATAAACAAATCAATAATTAGCTAATAATTAAGCGCTATTAATAATAATTATATTATCAATTGATTTTTGATTATACAATTAAAAAAACATTTTTTATTATTTATTTTTAAATCATTTTAACATTTTATAAATCGTTTGATAACAATCTCCACTAATTTTGACTTAATCCTCTCTCTCTCTCTCTCTCTTTCTTTTTTTTACAATCTAATTTTCCTTTTTTCTAATTAAACAAATCATATTATCAT
>NW_018111374.1:0-1086 GCF_000183805.2 Loa loa | reverse complement strand
ATATATATATATATATATATATATATATATATATATATATATATATATATATATATATATATATATATATATATATATATATATATATATATATATATATATATATAAGGATTAGGGAGTTTTGTAAACTCCATCGGTGCTATCATAGAGGTATGGCTGCCCTTTGACATTATCCATTGTGTAGATACAATGGATATCATTGCCCATTGTGTAAATACTGAGATGTCTTTGTGCTATGCTGTCAATTATTAGCTTATGTTCTCTTCATTGCTTTAATTTTACAAGATTTCATCATCCCGTCTGTTAGATATTGTAAAAATTTTATTTGATTATAGCTTCAATTTGGTAAACCAACATATAAATATATACGTTAGACAAATATGGGAAATCGATCTCAGCAAGCAGTAAACAACCAATAGCTTATCGATAACAAATACAGTAAGATAGAAACGTTCATTACTGTGACATTATGTCGTCCTGCATCACTACCTTTGCTGATGTTGGCACTGCTAGTATCACAACCATTCTCTTTGTTCTCGCAAGCCTAAAAAAGTAGATTTCATATCAATTTTATGTTGTATTCAAGACCCCAGCAAAATTCGTTGTTCTTAGTAGTTAGATTTCATTTTGAGAAAAACTTTTTGTAAACAGCGCTTTTATTGTAAGGATGCAAATAATTTGGGGATTTCTTAAAGATTGTGTTTTCTTATCAATCCGTTTCTTTTTGATGAGAATCCAATATATTTGGTGGCAACTTTAGAACCGGCATGATACTAGTTAGTCAATCATAATAAAGTAGCTGAGTTACCTTATTCAAATTATCCACCGAATCCAGGATGGTAGGAGTACTTAGTCGGACTAATTGTTCCAAAGTACATGGTACCGAGCACCCTGGTACGAATAGTTCATAGATATTTTCTGTCTCGTTCTTATAAAGAATCTGAAGTTATGATAACTGTTTGACCGCAAAAAAAAGTTCGCGTTTTTTCTTTATTACAAGTTTTTCATATTCATCTTGTCATTACTAAAATAACATACAACGTGTTTATTCTGTTCCACTAATTATCATTACGAAAAGTTGACATA
>NW_018111373.1:0-1086 GCF_000183805.2 Loa loa | reverse complement strand
TTGCAGTAAGTATTTGAATTTTGAATTGCCACTTCACTGTCATAAGNGTTTTGCAATACATTTTCATGCGAACAAATACGTTAAAAAGTCTTTTGCTAAGCATAAATTTTGTAAAACTAACTTCCAATACCGCGGTGTTGCTTCTCGTGCCTTTGTAGTGCATGCTTGGAAGAAAGCAAACAGCCACAAATTTCACATGGAAATTTAGTTTGATGTTTTACGTAATGCTCTCGAAGTCCCTTTGAGGTAAGGAATTTCTTTCCACATGTGGGCCAAGTGCAGTTATATAAACCTTGTTCCTTGTGCGTTTCAAGGTGTTTTAAATATTCCATATACGTCTCCATAGTCGCATCACAATAACGACATTCATACTTCTGTTTGACTGAAAAACTGGTATGACGTTTGTGTTTACAAATACCATTTTATATGTTAATTAATGAAAATAAATTGAAAAATGACTGTGTTAGCATCATTCATTAAACCTATCAAATTACATTATGATTAACTTAGATTACGGGATGTTATTCACTTTTTTAAAGCATATCATAGATTTCTTTTTAAACAAAGAGCTCATTCTCAGTGTTGTCTCCAATGGAAGAATGTCGGATGAAAGTAATTCTGAATTTTTCACTGCAACTGGATAGAATTCGGATTTGGGATTCTTTGTAGCTTAGATCTTCATGCAATTGAGTTAAAACATAAACTGAAAGGATTAAAACGATATGTCATTATATAATTCTTTACTGCTTGTTCCCGGTAATTGTCCATTAGTATTTCCCATCCACTGTTATATGTAACTGCTCTGAAGCACTTGGTGCTAAATCCGAGTTGTGGCAGATGTTAAAGTATTCTGAGAAATACTCATTGCCCGAATGATCTTGTTTACCTAATAAGATTTGATCGGCAATGTGATGATTTCGTGTGTCTACCAAAGTATGCCCTAAATGCGGATTTCATTCCGTTTAGCCTAAAATTATCACACTGAGTCAAACGAAATGAACGGTTAGTACCCTTTTGGTTTCGTGGATCAAATGGCGCACTACTATTTCCATGCATTTATCACTATTTACTGAGGTTAGAAAAATA
>NW_018111372.1:0-1086 GCF_000183805.2 Loa loa | reverse complement strand
AAATTAAAACTTACCAATATTTTGTTTCACGTTTCATTCCTATCACTTTGTTTTATCAGTGTATAAAACTCTTGAGAGATTACTGTTGTCATTGACAAAAGCATTTCCTTTTGTTTTTTCTCCTCATTTTTTGTTTTTGCTTTTCTTTTCAAAATATTATATTTGAATTATTGAATTGAAAATAAATTACAACTGAAAAATATTTTCCTTATTATTTTGTGTTTTAATTGAAATTTTGCTTTAAATTTAGATTTAACAATTTCAAACTTCATTTAGCTTCTGTTGACCATAATTTTTATCCCATGTTTTAGCAAATTAAATTAACTGAATGAATGGATGAATGAATGAATGTTTGGAAACATTCTCCTCATCGGGATGATTGACGATCTCAACTATTATTATTTATATTTGTTTAATAAATTTGAATTCGCGAGTATATCGTTAAATTGTCGCCGTTTTTCTTCAAATTAGGATTATTCCGGTTACCAGCAAAATATTTCGATGCCGGAATTTCTCGAAAACTTTTCTCATGAGAATAATAGACAAATATTGTTCTCCCAAAATTAAGCAATATCTTAAGTTTGTAAAACTTCAAATGGAAATTAAGTCATTTGCTTATGATTCTAAAATTTGATGAGATTTAACAATTTCAAACTTCACTTAGCTTTTTTCGACCATAATTTTATCCCAAGTCTTAGCAAATTAAATTAACCGAATAAATGAATGAGTGAATGTTTGAAAATTTTGTCGTTATCGGAATGATTAGCACTCTCCACCTATTACTGTTTACATTTGTTTGATAAATTTAAACTCGTTAAATTGTCGCCACTTTTCTAATTAAGATTGTTCCGGTTATCAGCAAAGTATTTCGATGCCGGAGGTTTTTCGCATGCGAACAATCAACAACTATTATTTTCTCAAACTCAGGTAACAACTTAAATTTGCAAAACTTCCAATGATCATCATCACGTCTATTCCTCATCATCATGTTTATTCTTCATCATTATCACGTCTACTCATCATCACGTTTATTCTTTATCATCATCACGTCTACTCCTCATCATCATGTTTATTCTTCATCATCAT
>NW_018111371.1:0-1087 GCF_000183805.2 Loa loa | reverse complement strand
AAGGGGATGAGACTTATATAATGGGTAAAAAAAAACTCCAAGAACATGAGGACGTTTATATTATTTTAACTATTGGTATAAAGCCAATAATAACATTAAGAAATCTGATATGATATTTACATTGTTTCAACTATTTGCCGTAGAACCAAAAAATACAAAAATCACAATATTTACATTTAATTGCTTGGTAGAAGACGAAGAAATATTAAATTATTACATTTAATGACTTTTTAGCTGAAGGCCAAATGATTTTGCAATACATATTACGAATTTTCTTGGTTTTTTGACAGGAAATTATACTTGATTGCATTGTCTTCCTATCTTTCTATTACCGAAAGAAATGTGGACCGTCGAATACCGAAATTCATCTTCCAACCAAAAAGAACGTATAAGAAGTTAAGCTAAAATTGAAAGCGATATGTTATATTAAGATTTGTTGAAATTTGAAAAATACATTCTGTAATCTGATTTTTTTTTCAACTGACATATTTGTAAATATACATCTATATGACTGAAAAACTTTAAAATATCCGACATCGAATAAATCTGTTTTTTGACTACTGGTATTTGGGGAAGGCAACCATCCTAGGAGAAAGACAATTCTGATCCCAAAGGTGGACAGATGGAGCTGGTTTAGCCCTATAAAGCCATTCATCTCAGAGAAAGGTATTCTAACTAAACTTAGTTCTGAGGACTTCGCTGCCACTATCCAAGCTCGAGAGGCCCTGACAGATGAATCATAGAAAAGGTGCGGCTGTCGCGAATTCCAATTTCGCGAAAGACCAAAGTATAAAAAATTATCTATCCATGCAATCATCACTCATGTCTTAGATCTTTGTTTTAAATCACATCTGTTGCAATATTTAGAAAACCCACTCCCACTTTTTTCCGTATATAAGCTGGATTGAGTGTTTGTTGGGGGTGCCTTTTATGACCAGTTTCTTCATTACGCTCAAGCAGTTTGGTTGATTCCTTTTCCTTTCCTTTCATCATTATTAGCTATATCGTATCGTTTTTGTGACCCTTACCATTTACAAGTAAAGAATTAAACTCTTCCCCTTTGTCTACAACGTTACGACACATACAC
>NW_018111370.1:0-1087 GCF_000183805.2 Loa loa | reverse complement strand
GCAAACAATGGAAAACGAACGTCATAAGGTTACATGTTAACGTAGTCGAACACCTAACCAATGAATTGAAGGTCGTGGATACACCAAGAGAAATTCAATTTCAAGAATTGACAAATCACTGGAAGAAACCCGATATATTGATTGGAGCCGATCACTTCTTTAAGTTTATCAAATTGCAGAACGTACAGGAATTGAGTTCAGGTCATATGTTGGTGCAGTCAAAGGTTGGCCCCATGATTGCCGGAAGTGGAGATGTAAGTAAACTTTGTCAAAATAACATTCCTTCACAAAATTTGGTATGTACCGTTAGGGCTAATATTAATTCAGAACTAGAAAATTTTTGGAGATTAGAATCAATAGGAATTCAAGAGTCTCCGAATGATAATGATGACGAAGAAACTCTAAAACACTTTCAAAGAACACTCACGAAAATGGATGGTCGTTATCATGTCTGCTGGCCATGGAGGGATTCTAAACAAAATTTAAGCGACAACTATGGTTTATGCATGGGTCGTTTAAAGAACTTACTCAAAAAATTGCAACTCAAATCGCTTCTCCAAGTATATCATAATACAATCATAGAACAATTGCAAGCAGGAATGATTGAAGAAGTTCCTCATAATGACGAAGTAGGTGTCATACATTACCTTCCGCATCACGAAGTGTGGAACCCTAATAAAAACACTACAAAATTAAGGATAGTGTATGATGCCTCTGCGCATCAAAAGGGATATAAAAGTCTTAACGAAGTTCTCCATAGAGGTCCGGTAATGTTACCTGATCTAGTCGGTGTATTGTTACGGTTTCGAATGATGAAATTAGTCATAATTGCTGACATAGAAAAGGCTTTCTTACAAATAGGACTACATCCTGAGGAGAAAATTGTACAAGATTTCTATGGGTCAAGAACCTAGATGAGGAAGTGTCAGAGAGGAACATCAAATCTTACCGATTTAAACGAGTGCCGTTTGGAGTGATATCTTCACCCTTCCTGTTAGCGGCAACCCTCAAATACCATTTAGATCACACGGCAACTAGTTTGGCCTTTGAAATAAAACAGAACTTGTTATGTTGATAACATCATTTG
>NW_018111369.1:0-1087 GCF_000183805.2 Loa loa | reverse complement strand
AGGTCCACTCAGCGGGATGATTTGAGATTTCGAAACTTGCATCACACCGTATCTGGTTTGCTCCACCATACTATTATCAGAAAACCGTTTCCTTTTGTAAGCAAACGAATTAGTTTTAGTTATGAAAGCCGTAGTAAATGATCATCCTGAAAGTATTGATCATGATAAGCTGTATTGTCAAGTTTATGATTTAGGAAAAAAGTTAAGGATGTCAAAAACCTTTTTCTTTCTAGTAGTGAATCTTCGATATTCAGGATATGCTATTTATATGTTTGCTTTTTCCGGTTATTCAGGATGTACTGTTTAAGTATTTGCTTACTGCAATATTTAGGATGTATTGTTTATATGCTTGCTTTTTCCGGTATTCAGGATGTACTGTTTAAGCATTTACTTACTCCGATATTCCGGAGCATACATTGTTACAAATTGAAGATTTTTTCATGAATTTAACAACAAATATATAATTAATATCGTTTAAAATTTGCTGAAAAGATTTGTTTAAAAAGAAAATGTTTAAGTTAATATTTCAATCTTTCTCATTCTTCTTTCCTAACTTGTCACATCGCTTTCTTCTTTTTTTTTTTTTCACTCTCATTGAAATGGTGACAGAATGTAATACTGTAAACAATTTTAGATGGAATTATTTCTATTAATTGTATTCATTAGATCAGAAAGAAATTTTTTCGCCTTCTTTATTTTATCAAATCTAATCAGTTCAATTTAATTTACTTAAAGTTTTCTTTTAATTCAAAAATTTTCCTTTAATTGAAAATAATACAATCAATAAATATCTTCATGAATATTTCTAAATCTATAAATGATAAATTGTTCGCTGAATAGCATAAAAATAAACGTTGAATAGCTAAATTATCCTGGATGGATAATTATCAGTTAATCAGTGATATGCTATAAGTACAGTAACTAATTGCTATTCTTTAATATCTTTTATAGCTACAGGAATTCCTTTAATAAGTCAAGAATTATCACTATCCTTATGTATAATAAATTTCAATAGCATATTCTTGACTATCATCAATTAATTAATTTCATAAAACGATGTAATTGATAGGATGGAATGATTATTTAG
>NW_018111368.1:0-1087 GCF_000183805.2 Loa loa | reverse complement strand
ACCGGATGCCTTCTTGAATTGTTCATTTTATTTTATTACAAAAGCAATTAACCTTTTTTCCGAAATGTTTCGTATTTATCCGTTTCGTCGTTCTTAACTGTATTACTGGGTGGATAATTACATTTTGCTTTTGTTAGTACTGCTGATATTTTATTGAATAAAAATATATTTTTAATACTTTAAGTTGTGTCCTTGGTCAACATGTCGAGTTATTTGCATTACTGTGGATTATTCGAACAAAAATATAGATTAAAGATGAATGCTTTTCATATTGATATACTACGAAAAGGTTAAGACAGTTTTTAATTTGAGTAGGAATGTTAAGTCTACACCTTTCAAATCCATGGTTTTTGTTCAATACGGCAAAATGATGTGCTCCACCAAATTTTCAGAGATTTGTAAGTTCTTCAATAAAATTATGGCCCTTTAACGCGTTAATAGAGTAGCCTTTATTGGTCTTATGCGGTATTGCACAATATCGCGCTTATACAATAAGACAAAGTGATACATAGTATATATTAAAGGGACACCAGTCTTGCTACTTGTGCTGTTGAACTGTCGAATTGCTGCTTCCACTGTTAAGGATTCTTAGTTTTCTCTGGAACGTTGTTGTTTGATCTCTGCCGCTTTGTTGAAGCTAGGGCCGAGGGTTTCTTCTGTAGTGCTATTTCAGAGTCGGTTTGGTTTGGACTTCGTTAACTTCTTTCCCTTTTCTTTATTAAAGGTTTAATTTCTAACCATTTTGTTTCTTTTTACTAATTATCCCAGGAATTGTCAGAGCTTAGTAATCGACCATAGTCCTGCCGTAAAATTTTTATCTTTGCGTTAGAGGAGATGGACGATGAGGTTCCTTTGTGTTGCTTGACAAGAGCGCTAAAAATTTGATAAAGGTTTATTGATAGTGATAGATTTATCTTTAGATTGTTAGCGCATATAGAGTTGGGTTATGTTGGTTTCTTGTTGGCGTGAGGAGGAAATTTAATGTGTTGATTGAAATGGAGCTTGAGATAGGGGGAGACTTGTTGTACATCGAATGAAGCTTTTGTCCTGATCAGCAAAGAAAACTCTTTATATATTGGTTTTTTTT
>NW_018111367.1:0-1087 GCF_000183805.2 Loa loa | reverse complement strand
AGTATATATATATATATATATATATATATATATATATATATATATATATATATATATATATATATATATATATATATATATATATATATATATATATATATATATATATTATATATATATATATATATATATATATCACAGAGGAGTATGGCAGCATGTAACAAAATATAGGGTTGTTGGTACGGTGAAGTATTTCCTTCTGTTGCAAAAGTTGCGTTTGTGTTTTGTTGGTTGGCAACTATGACTGGTTCAAGACTGTTAGTTGTAATCCTAAAGCTGTCTTCTTCCTACTCAATGATTTTTCTTTAATCAGTCTATAATCACCTAAAGCATTTCTCACCGCACTTTGTTTTTCTTGTTTTGAACAAATGGTAGGAAATAAATAACATTATCTGTACTACTAAGCTAATGCAATAATTTATCTTGGGGGAAAACAATGTAACTTTGAATTTGGACATTATTTAGATCCTTTGGACTTATTACTCGGATCATTTTAAAATCGATAATTTACTTAGATACCTATAGACTTACTTAGCTAACTCTTTCTAGGAAATGCAGAACTTATTGGATGTATGTGCTCGACTGTTAAATCCTGCCACATCGTCGCTAAATCCCACTAAATTCTAATCATTGATTGAATTAACTTATTCTTTTTCACTTTACGAATTCCACTGTTATGTTTTCAGGAGCTGGATAATGTTTTCAGTGACGATGATGAACAGGAATGGCATGATGCCTACGATGGCACTCCCGAAAATAAGAGCGATATAAAACAGCCCAGCTTTGCAGTTCGTATCTTTTTCATTTTGAACTTATTCTTAATACAATGGTTAACATAGTGTTCTATCATTTTTTACATTACTTGATTTACTTCATAATTTTCCATTGAGACCTGCTGTCGGAAAAGCTAATTTGTTCGTCTGCTAGTAACGCAGATTTATTCGGGATGTAATATTGTTCTTGCACAATATTACTAGTTAACAACAGAACAAAAAAAAAAACCAAAATGAAATAATATAGATACGCAGATTGGTAAGCAGGTAATGAATTAGGTAAACAAATTTGGTAAGCATTGGTAAATGGCAGT
>NW_018111366.1:0-1088 GCF_000183805.2 Loa loa | reverse complement strand
AAAACACAACGAACCATCACCTGTTCATTACAAGCAGCCCGGCAGTGGAAAAGAATTCCGCAATCATACATCATCATTTTCTGCCCAGAGGGAAGTGGATAAATTTATGTGCGAAAAGTGTGATTTTTCCTCCAACCACAAGTGTTCACTACGGAGACACGAGAAACAAAGCTGCAGAGCTTCTCGTGAGTTTTGCAAATTCAGCGAAAATTTTAGCATTTTCATCTGATTGAAATAAACGCACGTCGTTTGACACAGTGGAATGATAACTAAGAAATGTTCATTCTATGCCAACATTTTTTCGTAATTCATGTTAGTCGAAATGTGATTTGACAGGTTCAATCAATGATGCTGACACAGTCATTTTTCGAACTATATTTGTTAATTAACATGTAAAATGGATTTGTGAACACAAACGTCATATTAGTTTTTCAGATGGGCAGAAATATGAATGTCGTTATTGTAATGCAAGTATGCTGATGCATAAGGAATATTCAGAACAACTTTAAGGGCACGGGAAATATCACTGCACTTATCCCGAATGTGGAAAAAAAATTCCATTCCTCAATGGGATTTCGATACCATAAAGAAGTGCATCAACCTAAACTTCATTGTGGAATTTGTAACAAGTTCTTTACTTATAAGATTACACTAAAGAAACATTTGGAATATTCCCACGGATTTGGAGGTTAGTTTCGCAAAGTTTATGTTTACCAAAAGAAGTTTCAACGTGTTTATTCACATAAAAATGTGTTACAAAGCATTAACGATAGTGAAGTGGCAATTCAAAATCCAATAATTACCGCAATATTTTTCTGACCTCAGTAGATTGTTGTTTGCCGCTTTAGTTTTCAAATTGAGTCAGTTAATTACTAAATGAAGCAATAGAAAGATTAGATATAAATACAAATATCATTACAGTTATTTTCCAGATGTGAAAAAGCACATGTGTCCAGATGCCAACTGTAATGAGACTACATGGGACAAAACTAAATGTTTAAAACATCTCCAAAAACACAACGAACTATCACCTGTTCATTACAAGCAGCCCGGCAGTGGAAAAGAATTCCGCAATCATACATCATCAT
>NW_018111364.1:0-1088 GCF_000183805.2 Loa loa | reverse complement strand
ATTTTATCACAACTACTTTTTCTTATTCCTAGGCTTTTTTTTTTTTGACGTTTGCTAATTTATTGCTATTTCCGAAAAAAAAAAGCTGAGGCATGTTTGTTTACATTTTTTTTTCAATTCTTATATATATATATGGATAAATTTCTCCTAATGCAACATGCATGCACATGCATATGTACGTCTAAACCGCTTTTAATGGTTGCATGCACATGCATACAATAAGTAAACCGCTTTTCATTGTTTCATGCACTGCTTTAATGGTTGCATGCCACATGCATATTACACGCTGGAATGCCAATATCGGGTATTAATGAGCGAATTGAGGAAGTAACTGAAGAAATGGGAAAAATTGTTAAATATACAAGACGGGACGGGTTGTCATCGTTGCTGTCACCATACCACTAACCCATCTATTTCATTCTCTCCTTTATCTTTTCTCTTTTTTTTTCTCAAAAATTTTTCACACGAAACATTTCCGCTACCAGTTTGTACATCATACTCATATACTGCCACATTTCATCCTTGTTTATCACATCTATTAACTTCCTTAATTAATTAATTAACCCCTTAAAGCAATATTTGCTATCTTTTATATTATCATTTTAATCGCTATTTTATTTCATTCGACTCTTTATCGTTTGTTAAATTGAATTTTACCAATCTTTGATTATTTTAATCGAATATTTTTGATTAATTTGTAAATAATCAATACCTTTGCTTTTTTTTCCTTACCTATGCAATTAATTTTGTTTGTTGGCATTTTTTTATACATTACTTTTGATTTTATTCCATTTCAAATAGCTAATTCATATATTTGTTGACAATATTTCACAACAATCTATGTGTAAAACAATTTGCATTATATAATTGATAATTTATTTTATTCAATGATTTAATCATTTAATTAATAATTATAGTTAACAATCAAAATATACCTTTGTTAATTTTATTTTTAATTAATTTAGTTTACTCAAACTAATTTTACTGAATTGATAGTATATCAACTTAATGAGAAATGATGAGAGATAATTCTGATAATAAAACATCGTAAAAGAAGGAAACCATTCGTACAAAACAAAAAAAAAAAA
>NW_018111363.1:0-1088 GCF_000183805.2 Loa loa | reverse complement strand
CTAATTTTTATTATAGGTAATTATTTTTCGTTATTTTTTCCTTTTTTTTTTTTTTTTTTTAGGTTCTTATTTTCTGCTCCAATTATTTTATTCTTCAAAGAAATAGTTTAAATTATAAAAAAAAAAAAGGATTAATTCTTTCGTATTAAATAAAAATCCTATCTACCAAATCAATTTTTATTATCCATCAATCAGCTCTACTACTATTACTATCATTAGTGTGCTATTACTAAAGCACGGAATATACTATTATTAAGTTATTTTCATAAATGGATGTTCAAAATATTTTTTTGTACTACATTATTTTGTTCTACTACTCAACAACTAATGCTATAGAATTAGGTATGATTTTTTGTGATATTTTCTAAATCGTTAAAACTATCTAATCCGGATCCGGAAAATTATATTAAACATTGCATAAGTATTGATAATGATTTGACGATAATATCAAAAAACAAAAATATTATAATAATATGGAAATTTTAATTATCTCATGAATAGTCAAAAATTATCGTATCAGGAAATAAAATTTAACGGATATATTTGATAGTTTTAGAGAATTTCATTCATTTATGTATATATGAATAATTGTTAATATAAAATTAAAATTATTAGAACCATTGTTTTGTTTTGAATAATCGGAAAAATATTCGGAATAAAATTAATACTTAAAAGGAAAACCGGAAACAAATACACCATCTGATGTATGCTATTCCAGTAGAAATGACCAAGATGTTTCCTATATTACCACGTACCGGACAAGTAGTCAATCCGAGATCATCAATTTTGCCATCGATTTTATTCAATCATTCTCGACCGGAAGTATTTATTTACTTTTTTTTTTTTTTTGCTTTTTTATAGGAAAAGCATTGAAATTTCTAGAAGAAGAAATTGATTTTTAATTGGGTAACAAAGAAAAAAAAAGAAAAACAAATGGATGCAAGAAAACGGATACAGAAAATGGATAAAGAAAGTGGATTTAGAAAACGGATAAGGAAAGTGGATTTAGAAAACGGATAAAGAAAGTGGATTTAGAAAACGGATAAGGAAAGTGGATTTAGAAAACGGATAAGGAAAGTGGATTTAGA
>NW_018111362.1:0-1089 GCF_000183805.2 Loa loa | reverse complement strand
ATTATTATTATTATTATTATTATTATTATTATTATTATTATTATTATTATTATTATTATTATTATTATTATTATTATTATTATTATTATTATTATTATTATTATTATTATTATTATTATTATTATTATTATTATTATTATTATTATTATTATTATTATTATTATTATTATTATTATTATTATTATTAATATTAATATTATTATTACTATTACTATTATTAATCCAATTTATTAAATTATACAATTGGAAAAGCAGTTTTTCTTTCTGCTTATATTTCTTCAAATGGATATACTTTTCATGGAGTGGTACGAAAAATTAGGAGAGAATAGAGAAGAAGAGACTGGAAGGGTATGGAAGAATGAAAGAAAAAAGGAATGATTGGGATGAAATTAAACTTTATTTTGGTTGTTTACTTCTAATAAAACCTTTCGATATGTTGAGCCGATATCGTCTAAAGGATTGATTATTTTTGTTGATTAATGATTTTGGTGATGTTTGTGATAATTTATGGTATAATTAGTATTGTTGCTAATTTTTGTTTTGTTTCATACTTTTTTTCTCTCTCTCTTCGGCAATTATTAATGTATGACTTTTAATTTTTATTCGACGTTTCTTTTTTTTTCATACTTTATCAATTTCTCATTTTTTATTCAAATTTATGCTTATGCAATTATCTCTTAGCTCATTACATATACATGGGAAATGAATTTTCATAGCATATCTGCTCATATTTTATGATAGGAAAGCTGTTGTTGTTGTCGTTGTCGTTGTCGTTGTCGTTGTTGTTGTTGTTGTCGTTGTCGTTGTCGTTGTCGTTGTCGTTGTCGTTGTCGTTGTCGTTGTCGTTGTCGTTGTCGTTGTCGTTGTCGTTGTCGTTGTCGTTGTCGTTGTCGTTGTCGTTGTTATTGTCGTTGTTGTTGTTGTCGTCATTGTCATTCGTTGTTGTTGTTGTCATTGTCATTCATATCGTAATCTTACGTATGACTGGACTTGCATTTTTACCAATTTGGACATATATTCATGCATAATACTTATTATGTAACTAATTATTATTTATTGTTTTATGAAGTTACAATCATTAAATTAATG
>NW_018111361.1:0-1089 GCF_000183805.2 Loa loa | reverse complement strand
AATTTTCCTTTCTCTTAATTTTTTTCGGGTTTGGTTTTTTTTTCGTATAAACTTCGTTTTGCTTATTCAAGAAGCTTAATTAAAACTATATGATGGATAAATATATTCTTGAAGCGAATATAAAAGCGAAATTTCGAAGTTTTTTTTTTTTTTTTTTTTAAACTTCAACAAAATTACCTTTTTGGTTAATTTTTGAATATCAGCGCAAAGTTTTTCAACATCAACAACAGCAATAGCTATTAAATATTCATGCAAGGTTGAGCCATAAATGAAAATCTAAAATGAATGATATGATATGATAATTAATTTGGACATTTTTTTTTTTTTTCAATCAACAACAAAAGGAATTCTTCCAGAAAAAAAAAAAAAAAGAAATTCAGAAATCTAGAAGAGAAATTGATGAGTTTCTTTTTTATTTTTTGAATATTTCATAAACTATGGAATTTTATAAGTAATAAATTTATAAATGATAATTTATAAATGATAATAAAGTAATTTATAAGTTACAATAAAGTAACAATTTTATTTTAAACGGAATGAATAATTTTTTTTTCGATTTTATAGAAATACTATGAAAAAAAAAATTTTGTTCGCATATATTTCATCTATTTATTTATTTATTGAATAAATTTTTCCATTAATTTTATAGGAATTTTATAAAAAGAAAAAAAAAGTTTCTTACCTTAAATATCCTTTCCATTTTCTTTTATTTTTTTTTTATTTTTTCTTTTTTATCATCCATTTTCTTCATAAATCTTTCCATCTTTTACTAATCTTACCTGTTTTACTAAAGGATGTTGCAAATAGATATTTTCAATTTGTTCAGGTGATACAAAATCAGCTTGTGCTAATTTAAATAAATTATTTTTCCGATCAATGATACGTAATGAACCATTTGGTAACCACATTCCAATATCACCAGTATGTAACCAACCCTAAAAATGAGTTAAAAAAAATAATTTTGCATTTTTTTTTTTTTTTTTTTAATGAAATGATTTAAATTTTTGAGAAAAAAAATCATGCTAATAATTTGAAAAAAATTATTTCAAAAATATTGTAATGATAAAATATGTCATTATCGTATTTTTT
>NW_018111360.1:0-1089 GCF_000183805.2 Loa loa | reverse complement strand
ATATATATATATAATATAATAGAAAGATAAGAAATGAAAATAAAAAATTGTTACAATAATATATTGACAATACCAAATTCATTTTCATTACCCAAAAAAAAAAATAAAGAAATAGAAAATAAAAAAAGTGTTGCATCAATTTGAATCTTAGTAAATTGAATCACAGAATTGGCATTGGTAACTGTTACCCATTAGCAAAGAAAAATTTTACAAACAAAAATTTGTCATTTTTTCACTTATTTTATTTTCATTTTTTGAGACATTACTAAAATCTTATTTGTTATAATATAATAGAATTCTATTATAATAATGAAAAAGCAAGAGGAAGAAGAAATAGGAGCTATTTAAATTGAAAGAATTTGTTGTCAGAGTTTATGAAATTAAATTATATTCCGTCACCAATTAAAATTTCTAAAAATGGTATCCTCAATGAATTACATATAATAGGATAATTTAACAGTGATGCAGAATTTAAAATTCATAAATTTTGTTTAGACTTTAATAAATTAAAAGGAAAAAAAGAAACGTCCGTAGACCATATGTCGTTGAAAATAGAGAATGAAAAAAAAAAAAGTATGTAGAGAAAATCTTATTAGATGAATCCATTTCGAGAGTGATTGATGAAAAATGATGCGTGCTGGTAGATTGATGAGGGAATAAAGGGAGCAGAGATCTATTACAAATGGAACCTTTAGGATTCTGAATGCAAACATTTTTTTTTTTGGTATTTCGATTTCTAAATGTATGAATTATTTTTCATGCTTTTAAAATTTTCAAATTTCATTGTGATCTTTTTCAAAAACTTAAAAGCTATTCATTCGGATTGATTAATTTTTTCATTTCAATTTATTCGCCCAAAATCATTCTATTTTTTTTTTTTTATGTTCCCTGGATGAATTAATAAGTGAATATATATATATATATAAAGTTTAGAATAAAAGTTATTACGACTCTGAGCCATGAATTTTGAATCATTATAACATCATACAAAATACGTTGACATCAATCAGTCATGGAGCAATGACAATCAACACAATTCTACCATCAAAAAAAAAAAAAAAAAATAATATTATATATTATTAGTAATAC
>NW_018111359.1:0-1089 GCF_000183805.2 Loa loa | reverse complement strand
CCTACATATTTTTCTAACTAATCTTCATTATCAGTAAATATTATTATTTATCTTTCCTTATCACTAAACGGTCCTACATATTTTTCTAACTGATCTTCATTATCAGTAAATATTATTATTTGAATGATAAATACATGACTGAAAGCTATTTATGTAATTAAGGATATTATCTAGATTTTAAATGATATTTTCTGTAAATTAAGGATACATGTCTAGATCTTTCCTTATCACCAAACCTCCTACATATCACTCTCATTACTCATCCTTATCAGTAAATATCATCATTTGATTGATAATACGCGATTGAAAGCTTTTTTTTTCATTCTGATCGATTTATACCAATATTATCAGGAATATCAGTTTACTATCTATTGATGATGAATTTAATTTCCAAAATAGTATTTGAGTATTTAAATTTAGTACTCAATTCAATGTTCAATTTAGTACACGGATAATCTTGATAAAATCTGAATAATTTTTTGTTGAATAATTCTAAATTGATCGATATTAATTTATCGACAAAAAAAAAAAATTTTTTTTTACCAAATAAATTATCTAAGTGAATTTTTTTTACTAAGCAAATTATTTAAATATTCATTAATTTGATAAATTCCTATTTCTAAAATGCATCACTATCAAATTTAAATTAAATATTTAAAAAAAAATTAAAAATTGGAAAAAGAGAAAAAAAAAAACTTACCGCATCTTCTAATTGCTTCTTTTGTGTTTTAATTTTGCTTTGAAGTTTATCAACAAGATCTTGCAAACGTTCGTAATTTTTCTTATCCTCGTCTACTTGAAATTGTAATTCGCGTACACGCCTTTCAGATTTAGCAACATTTTTATTAGCTTCCTGATAACGATGTTGTTCACCATCAAGTTCAGCTTCGAGATCATGAATACGTTGTTCAAGTTTAGCAATTACTTTTTTACCACCTTTTAATGCTGCTTGTTCTGCTTCTTCTAATTGTACCTAAATTCAAAATAATTGATAATTAATAATTTCAAATTTGATTATATATATATATATATATATATTATATATATATATAGCAATAAAATAACTAATTTCATCAGGCTACTTTATTT
>NW_018111358.1:0-1089 GCF_000183805.2 Loa loa | reverse complement strand
TTTTAAATTACTCATTTTTAGTTGGTTCTACCATTGGGTAGATTTTTTTTTTTTTTTTTTTTTAACCTTTTGTTTATCATACACTTAAAGAAGATTGATGAAGGTACAGGAGAAAAGATCGAAGCAAAAAAGAGGAAGAAAAGTAATAAAAAACCTGAAATATTTCCGCCGTTGTTTGGGTACATTAACAAGTGATATATTGCATATCCCACCCTTTTGTACTAATCTATTGCGGATGCGACGTGAACCTATTCGAGGCGCTTTGAAGAATCGTGATGAACGTTCTCGACTATCCGAGGTCATTAAGGTGTCCTTGCATTCCATCACATTGGTGAATACTAAAAATAATAAATTTTGTTTTAGATATTTGAGTGAAATTTTTTAAAATTTAAATGGTTTCTAAAATTATCGAATCATTAACTGCTAGCAACTTATCATTAATTTCACTATGCCAATATTCCCACAAATCTAACACTGTCACACATAGATTTGCCTACAATTCCAATACAATCACGAGAATTTCTAATGATAATCAAAATTTAATTCCCGAATTAAAACTTAAACTGTGGAAATTTTCGGATTTTTTTCATTTTTCCAAAATTCTGAGAATGAAATGAAAATCTGTGTAGTATTTTAAAAGTAAGAGGCGAGAAAAAAAAAGACGGAATTTTTAAAAGAACTTTGATTAAGTAGCAAAATTTAAAAATAGAAATGCTGCATAAACTTCAGCTTTAAATTTCAGGAAGGTGTAAAATGTCAAAAATGTTATCGATTCCCCTTCATATCTTCATGTAGCATTTATCTTTTTGTTCTTTTTTGTTTTTTGTTTTTTTTTTGTTTTTTTTTTTTTTTTTTTGCAAATGGAAAACTGTTACGTTTATAAATTTCTGTCTGAACTGATGCAAATTCATTGCACAGAACTGAAATACATCGACGAAATTAAACAAGTCGATACATTTAATGAAAAAAAAAAAAAAAAAACTTTGACTCAATATTATGTAAAAAAGTAATTTTCAAATTAAACGAGTCGATACATTTAATGAAGTAAAAAAAAAAAGTGATGCATAAGAGGATTAAAAAAAAGAAAAG
>NW_018111357.1:0-1089 GCF_000183805.2 Loa loa | reverse complement strand
AAATGCTGCCTCATTGCGCCAAAAGGAATGAACACTTTGCCGCAGTTTAGCTTCCTTTATTTATTGAATTTTGCATTGCTGCTCTATGGTCGTGCATGTTCTGCAGCACATTTTCATCTGCGTTCTACTATTGCAGATGAAAAAAACGTACTTGAAATTTTGCTAAATTTGCAAAACTAACGTGAATTTCCGAAGCATCTCTTTGATGTTCCTTCAAATGGTCCTTGCGACTGAAGGATTTGTTACAATTTTCGCATTGAGATTTTAGATTGATGTGGTTGATGTTTTCTCTTCTTGTGAGAGTGAAATGATGTCTTACAATTGTACTTTTTTCCACAATTGGGTTCTTTACATTCGTAAATAAATGGTTTGCCGTGGGTTTTCTTGTGTTCTCTATTTTCTTTGGAACTGTTCGTGCGCAAAGTACATCCGACATAATGACACTCATAAGTTCGCTCTTCTGAAAAACTCTTATAATGTCGGGCGATTACGAAGGATCGGATGAACAAATCAATTTTTGATAATTAATTTAAAAAAAAAAAAAACCCGGTTCTGCTAATAATTAGGAGAATGGAAAGAAAGCATGTCAGAAAACCAATGTTAAAATGAGACTATAAAATAGCATTTGTTGTGACGGTAGCGCTGAAAATGCCGCGCAGCCTTTGATACCTACGCACTTTTTCGTGTATTTCTCAAGTTATCCACGCATTATGGATTTCATCAGTTTGGTCCAGAAGGAATATTTTGTAAATGCTGCCTCATTGCACCAAAAGAAATGGACACTTTGTCGCAGTTTAGCTTCCTTTATTTATTGAATTTTGCATTGCAGCTGAAGGATTTGTTACAGTTTTCGCATTGAGATTTAGATTGATGTGGTTGATGATTTCTCCTCTTGTGAGAGTGAAATGATGTCCTACAATTGTACTTTTTTCCACAATTCGGTTCTTTACATTCGTAAATTTTGCCGCACGTTTTTCTATATTCATCGCGATTGTCAAAGCTCGCATCACATCTGTCATGAGGACGTTTATGACTTTGCTCTTCTGAAAAACTCCTCTTATACTACCAGTATTTGCTGATTAATTAATA
>NW_018111356.1:0-1089 GCF_000183805.2 Loa loa | reverse complement strand
TATATATATATATATATATATATATATATATATACTAGTATATATATATATATATATATATATATATATATATATATATATATATATATATATATATATATATATATATATATATATATATATATATATATATAAAATCATATATATATCATAAAAGTAATGCAAGAAATGTATCATTGTACTTGAACTATGACCTTGTTTGGTCTTATAGGATAGATCATACAAATTCATGTTCTCCTCAATAGTATTATGGATGAAGATGATTCATAGAAATGGGACATATGACTATGATACAAAAAAAAAAAAGCGATATCGTTCTGATTGACAATGGTACGTTGCATTAGAATGTATGAGAATTGGTATTGATTGATTTCAAAATTTCGATTAATCAGTTGTTATTTCGATGATTCATTTTCTCATAGCAAGATGATATCATGCTCATTTATCATACATGTGAAAAAATACGATGTCATCATAACATGTCACACTCAGTTGAATGTGATAGTCATCTTAATTACTGTTATCATAAATTGTGATAATTTTTTTTCCCCCTTAAATTCTTGATATTTATTTTAAGCAAATTTTGGCAAACCATCAAATATATCATTTTTTCCTTTTTTTTTTGCTTTCGATGATAATTTTTGTTTTTTTTTAACCATTAATGAATCATACTATAATGTAGAAATTGCGATTTAAATTTCAATTTATAAGGATGATAAATTTATTATTAGCTGAATTGATTGATTAATTAAGAATGACAAATGTATTATTAGCTGAATTGGTTGATTAATTAAGAATGACAAATTTATTATTAGCTGAATTGATTGGTTAATTAAGAATGACAAGTGTATTATTAGCTGAATTGGTTGATTAATTAAGAGTGACAAATGTATTATTAGCTGAATTGATTGATTAATTAAGTTTGCTTATTTATCAGATGAAAATTGGCAACGATGATTCATCATATCGTATTAATTATGATTAACAAAAGAAAGAAAATTTGGAAAATTATTTTGAATGATTGAAATATGAACAGATGATAGTGTTGGGTTTCCTTTCTTTTTTTTTTTTTTTTTTTTCCTAGGTTAA